>NC_090320.1:178197732-178498542 GCF_040869045.1 Eurosta solidaginis
TGAACAGTGCTTGCATTCAATGGGTACTACCTTTCCGATGCTCAACGGAAAAGTCATAGCTTTGTAGCCGCTCGATCCACCGTGGCATTTGTCCTTCTGGATTACGGAACTGCAGAAGCCATTTCAATGCTGCGTGATCTGTCCTGACGCGGAATCGCTGGCCGTAGAGATATTTGTGAAAATGTTTAATGCACTCTACCAATGCCAACAGCTCTCTGCGTGTAACGCAATAGTTCCTCTCTGGTTTTCCAACAGAACGGCTGTAGTATGCAACTACCTTCTCGTGTCCATCGACCAGTTGTGATAAAACGCCTCCTATAGCATATCCACGCGCATCTGTATCTAGAATAAATGTTGCTCCTGGAATCGCATATGCCAACATTTGGGGCAGTGCACAAACGCTCTTTCAATGTTTGGAAAGCCACTTCTTGCTCCTTCTTCCATTCAAAAGCTTTATTTTTTCTTGTAAGCTCATGGAGGCTATGGGCTACGCTGGAAAAGCTTGGTAAAAATTGCCGGTAATATGTGCACAGCCCAAGGAAACTTCTTAATTCATGCAAGTTCAGTGGTCTTGGCCAATCCTTTACTGCCTCTATCTTTTCATTCGCTGTACGGATACCCTCTGTCGTTACCTTGTGACCCAAATAATTTACTTCCTTTTTAAACAGCGCACACTTTTTGGGACTTAGATTCAGACCAGCGCCAGCTATTCTCTGGAAAACTTCCTCCAAGTTTTTAAGATGTTCATCGATTTTCTTGCCCAATACGATGATGTCGTCCAGGTATATCAAGCATGTTTTTCAATGCAGTTCTTTCAATACCTGATCCATGAGTCTCTCAAAAGTAGCTGGTGAATTACGAAGTCCAAAGGGCATTACTGTAAATTGCCAAAGACCATCTCCGACGCTGAAGGCTGTTTTTTATTTGTCTTCCTCCTTCACCTCCACTTGTCAGTAGCCACTTTTCAAGTCCAGTGTGGAAAACCATTTCGTACCAGAGAGCGAGTCCAGAGTGTCGTCAATTCTTGGCAATGGGTAGCTATCCTTTTTCGTGACGTTGTTCAACTTGCGGTAGTCCACGCAAAACCACATTTTCCTATCCTTCTTCTTCACAAGTACCTCAGGTGAGCTTCATGGACTAGCTGATGGTTCGATGACGCCGCTGTCGCTCATTTCTTGTACGATTTGATTCACAACTTCCCGTTTCGCCAGTGGAACCCTACTAGGAGCTTGACGTATCGGCCTCGCCTCTCCAGTGTCAATTTGATGTTTCATAACATTGATGCGGCCTGGTTTGGAACAATCCTGGTCAAATATGTTTGCGTACTTTAGGAGCAGTTGCTTAGCCTACTTTTGGCAGCCTCACGGCTGCTCAACCAGTAGCAGGAATTTTTTTTTTTAAATGTAGTAGCTATACATAAATCTAAATTACAAAGCTTAAGAAAGCATTTTTGTTACATTTTCTGGTTAGAATACTAAAAAATGTCTTTCAAAGTATAAATATAAGCTACAGCTGAGCGATAAGTTATGACAGACGACCTAACTGAGGAAAAATTTCACGAAATTTTTGAAAAATATGAAAAAGAATTAAAGAAGAAATTGAAAGTACCCACTGAAGAGGTAGATACGAAAAATATTCCAAACATTCCAGATGGTTGGTTGGCACTACTGGTTTGCGTGTTCATACTGTTGATCATCGCAATAGCTATGGTGCTCAAAAATTATATAAAAACTAGATTTAGGCAGCCAAAAAGATTCAAGAGCGTATTTAAAACCCCATTTTAACCAAAACGCTGTGAAGACCCTAAAATTACAGGCGTTGCGGGCCTCAACAAATTTGGATTTTCAATAACTAAACTGAATTATATATATAAATAAACTGAATTATAATAATTTATATATAATGAATTTTCTTATACATATATGTACATACACTTTTCAGTTATAAACTGAACTTTTATTGTAAATCAACGGAAGCCGACTCAAAAATTGTATAAAAGGAGCGGCAAATTCACGAACAAGTGACTCTTGGCTTAGAAGTCGTAGAGTGAGGTATATAGTGGGCTGTGTTGAACATCCACTACGGAGCAGCTGGTGGTGTCGAACTTCAGATGTTTATGATAGGTATACCGCCGAGTTGTGTTAAACGTTCGACGACTACGTATTTTACTAGGGATCCGGCGAGTTGTGTAAAACGCTCACCGATTACGTATATTCACCAGGCATACCACCGAGGCGTGTAAAACACTCGGTGATTAAACATATTATAATACATACGTATATACATACTAGATTTACCAGGCGCACGTTGTAACGCCCGAGATCGAATGGATGTTGCGTTATTTTTTCTGTTTTGTTTGTTGATAATTTAATTTATTGTTCTGTAAATTGAATTGAATTGTGTACGCATATTTGGTGAAACTTTCTGTTAAAACATTTTATTCTTGTATCTTATTGTATCTTATTTTATATTATTGTATTGCTTTTACCGCTGATGATTGTTGCTTTGATTACATTCCGAAGAAGCATGACTGGTGAGCCAATTTTCAAAGTTGATATATGCGCAGGCATTCCTTTTGGTTCTAAGGAGTATAGAAACTCATTTGGATAATTCACAATTTTGTCTTCATCTGTAACTATGTCGATCGATTTATATTTCGTCACTTCACCAGGAAATTGATTTTGAAAGCGAACATTGATTTTGTTAAGATGATCATTTTTGGGAGCTAAGATAGTTCTTTGGCAAAGCCAAAAAACAAAAACATTTAAATTTAAAATTCTTAATTCTGAAATATGAAACACGAAAAACTTTCGTCTTGATCGAAGGAACCTGGAGCCAAAATTTGGTGATGATCGAAGTATAGGAAACACGTTTTCATAGGGAACACACACACAGAATTTGATTTTTATAGATGATGTAGATAGACTGAAGAAGCTAAACAATTTTTTTTTAACAGCGGCAGATTACTAAATGTCCAAAAGGCATAACAGCTAAACTCAACAATGCAGTCAAACTTTAGGTGTTAAAATAAATTAAGTTTGTACGGCAGCCTTAGTTTTTCCCCATTCCACATTTTACTGGAGGTTTTAGGAATTAACGTCACATAGCTCTTTACCAATTTTAATTATCCTACCACATCCAGATATATGCAGTATAATATATTCCATTTGTATGGGAAGAGCCACGTCCCCTTTTTCCCAATTCCATATTTTCTTGGTGGTGTTAAGGATTGACCTTAAATAACTCCTTACTGAATTTCATTTTTCTGGCATGTATACCTTCAAAGTTATGCAGTACCAAAGATTCCATTTGAATGGGAGCTTCCACGCCCCATTTTCCCAATTCCGCATTTTCTTGGTGGTGTTAGGGATTGACATCATATAACTCCTTACTGAGTTTCAAGGTTTTGGCATGTATACCTTCAAAGTTATGCAGTACCAAAGATTCCATTTGAATGGGAGATCCACGCCCCCTTTTTCCCAATTCCGCCGCTTCTTGGTGGTTTTAGGGATTGACCTCATATAACTCCTTACTGAATTTCAATGTTCTGGCATGTATACCTTCAAAGTTATGCATTACTAAAGATTCCATTTGTATGGGAGGTGCCACGCCCCCTTTCTCCAAATTCCGCATTTTCTCGGTGGTGTTAGGGATTGACCTCATATAACTCCTTACTGAATTTCAATGTTCTGACATGTATACATTCAAAGTTATGCAGTACCAAAGATTCCATTTGAATGGGAGGTTCACGCCCCCTTTTTCCCAATTCCGCCGCTTCTTGGTGGTTTTAGGGATTGACCTCATATAACTCCTTACTGAATTTCAATGTTCTGGCATGTATACCTTCAAAGGTATGCAGTACCAAAGATTCCATTTGTATGGGAGGTGCCACGCCTCTTTTATATATCGAAATTATTTTTAGCCTAAAACCTTCCCGTTGATCAAGGGAACCCATAACCAAAATTTGGTGATGATTGATGTGTGGGAAATACGTTTCCATAGCGAACACACACACACAGAATTTGATTTTTATATATATATGGCTAAACCAATTTGGGATTTCAAAATCAACTAACCATCATCTCTCCTTCCTGTATCTTTCCTAAAAATTTCATGGCAATCTGTCGAGCCGTTCTCGAGTTATGGAGTGACAATCAAAATGTGCACTTCTTTTTATACTCAGTTGAGCAGAGCTCACAGAGTATATTAAGTTTGATTGGATAACGATTGGTTGTACAGGTATAAAGGAATCGACATAGATATAGACTTCCATATATCAAAATCATCAGGATCGAAAAAAAATTTGATTGAGCCATGTCCGTCCGTCCGTCCGTCCGTTAACACGATAACTTGAGTAAATTTTGAGGTATCTTGATGAAATTTGGTATGTAGGTTCCTGAGCACTCATCTCAGATCGCTATTTAAAATGAACGATATCGGACTATAACCACGCCCACTTTTTCGATATCGAAAATTTTGAAAAACCGAAGAAGTGCGATAATTAATTACCAAAGACAGATAAAGCGATGAAATTTGGTAGGTGAGTTGAGCTTATGACGCAGAATAGAAGATTGGTAAAAGTTTGGACAACGGGCGTGGCACCGCCCACTTTTAAAAGAAGGTAATTTAAGAGTTTTGCAAGCTGTAATTTGGCAGTCGTTGAAGATATCATGATGAAATTTGGCACGAACGTTACTCCTATTACTATGTGTACGCTTAATAAAAATTAGCAAAATTGGAGAAGGACCACGCCCACTTAAAAAAAATAGTTTTTAAAATAAAATTTTAACAAAAAATATAATATCTTTATAGTATATAAGTAAATTATGTCAAAATTCAACTCCAGTAATGATATGGTGTAACAAAATACAAAAATAAAAGAAAATTTTAAAATGGGCGTGGCTCCGACCTTTTTCATTTAATTTGTCTAGGATACTTTTAACGCCATAAGTCGAACAAAAATTAATCAAAACTTTTGAAATTCGGTAGATTCATAGATTTTATGACGATAACTGTTTTCTGTGAAAAGGGCGAAATCGGTTGATTTCACGCCCAGTTTTTATGCACAGTCGTCCGTCTGTCCTTCCACATGGCCGTTAACACGATAACTTGAGCAAAAATCGACATATCTTTACTGAACTTAGTTCACGTACTTATCTGAACTCACTTTATCTTGGTATAAAAAATGAACGAAATCCGACTATGACCACGCCCACTTTTTCGATATCGAAAATTACGAAAAATGAAAAAAAATGCCATAATTCTATACCAAATACGAAAAAAGGGATGAAACATAGTAAGATAATTGGATTGGTTTATTGACGCGAAATATAACTTTAGAAAACACTGTAAAATGGTTGTGACACCTAACATATTAAGTAGAAGAAAATGAAAAAGTTCTGCAGGGCGAAATAAAAAGCCCCTGAAATCTTGGCAGGTATTACTTATATGAATAAATTAGCGGTATCCAACAGATGATGTTCTGGGTCACCCTGGTCCATATTTTGTCGATATCTGGAAAATGCCTACTTATATACAATTACCACCACTCCCTTTTAAAACTCTCATTAATACCTTTAATTTGATACCCATATCGAACAAACACAGTCTAGAGTCACCCCTGGTCCACCTTTATGGCGATATCTCGAAAAGGCGTCCACCTATACAACTACTACCACTCCCTTTTAAAACCTTCATTAATACCTTTAATTTGATACCCATATCGTACAAACAAATTCTAGGGTCACACCTGGTCCACCTTTATGGCGATATCTCGAAAAGGCGACCACCTATACAACTACCACCACTCCCTTTTAAAACCCTCATTAATACCTTTAATTTGATACCCATATCGTACAAACAAATTCTATGGTCACACCTGGTCCACCTTTATGGCGATACTAGCCTTTACCCGCGGCCCCGTCCGCAAGGAGAAAATGAAATATGTGGGCTATTCACGTTAGCCTGCTTATAAAGTTATCTGTTTAAAATTTTTTTTCTGTCTAATGCATTTTATTTTTGTAATTGAGTAAAAAAAGGACTTTATGAGCTGATAACCTGATGGGATCCCAAAATGATAACGAAATTATCCAGAAAAGGCCACGAAATGACCCCGACGCTATCGCGGACGGATCCGGAAAGCCATCCAGAAACGCCCCGGAAGTGTTTCCAAAAGTTCCCGAAGTAGTCCCAAAAAAACCCCGAAATGACAACGACACGATTCTAGACTTATCCAGAGAACCACACAGAAATGATGCCTGAAGGGTACCAAATTGATCCCGAAATAGTCCCGAAAAAGTTCAGAAATTACCCTGACGGGCTCCCGGACGGATCTCAAAAACCATCCAGGAAGGGTTCCTAAATTATCCCGACATAGTCCAGAAAAAGCTCCGAAAAAGTTCCGAAATGACCCCGAGGGATCCACAACGGATAGCGAAAACCATAAAGAAATGATTTCGGAAGGGTCCCAAAATGATTCCGAAATAGGCCGAAAATGACCCCGACGGAATCCCGCACGGATCCAAATGTGATCCCGGAAGGGTTTCAAAACTATCCCGAAAAAGTATAAAAAAAACTCAAAATGAATCTTACGGCATCCTGGACGGATCCAGAAATGATCCCAACATGGTCCCGAAATGACCCTGATGGACCCGGCAAACGATCAAGAATTGATGCCGGAAGGGTCTTCAAATGATCCCGAAATAATACAGGTAAAGTCATGGAAAGACCCCTAAGTGGTCCCCAAATGATCCCGAAATAGTCCCTAAAAAGTCCCGAAATTACCCTGATGGGTTCCCGTACAGATCCCGAAATCCATCCAGAATTGATGCCGGAAGGGTCCAAAAATGATCCCGTATTGTCCCCGAAAAAGTCCCTAAATGACCCCGACGGGATCCCGGACGGATCCCCAAAACTATCTAGAAATAATGAAGGAAGGTACCCAAAATGATTCCGAAAAAGTCGTGAAATAACCACGACGGAATTCCGGACGGATCCCGAAAACCATCCAGAAATGATCCCGAAATAGTCCCGAAGAAGTCCCGAAATGTCCCTGACGGGATCTCAAACGGCCCCCTAACTGACCCCGCCGGGATCCCGGACAGATCCCGAAATCCATCCAGGAATCATTTTGGCCCAAAATGATTCCTAAATAGTTTCGGAAAAGTCCACAAATTACCCTGACGGGATCCCGGACGAATCCTGAAAACCATGCTTAAATGATCCCGAAAAAGTACCGAACTGACCCCAACGGGATCTCGGACGGATCCCCAAAACTATCTAGAAATGATGAAGGAAGGTACCCAAAATGATTCCGAAAAAGTCCTGGAATAACCCCGACCGGATTCCGGACGGATCCCGAAAACCATCCAGAAATGATGCCGAAAGGTACACCAAATGATCCCGAAATGATCCCGACGGGATCCCTTACAGATCCCGAAAACCAAGCAGAAATGATGCCGGAAGGGACCCAAATGATCCCGAAAGAGTCCTGAAATGACCCTGACGGGATCCCGTACGGATCCTGAAAACCATCCAGAAATGATGTCGGTAGGTACCCCAAATGATCCCGAAATAGTTCCGAAATGACCCCGTCTGGATCCCCAAAACTATTCAAAACTGATGCCGGAAAGGTCCTCAAATGATCCCGTATTAGTCGAGAAAAAGTCTCGAAATGACCCCGACGAGGTCCCTTACGGATCCCGAAAACCATCCAGAAATGATGCCGAAAGGACCACCAAATGATCCCGAAATAGTCTCGAAATGACCCCGACGGGATCCCGGACTGATCCCGAAAATTATCCAGAAATGATGCCGGAAAGGTCCTCAAATGATCCCTTAATAGTCCCGAAATCACCCTGAAGGGATCCCCGACGGATCCGGGAAACTATCCAGAAATGACGCCGGAAAGGTTCCCAAATGATCCCCAAATAGTGCCGAAATGACCCTGACGGGATCCCGGACGGATCCCGAAAACCATCCAGAAATGAAGGCGAAAGGGTCCCCAAATGATCCCGTATTAGTGGCGAAAAAGTCTCGAAATAACCTCGACGGGATCCCGGACTGATACAGAAAACCATCCAGAAATGCTGCCGGAAGGGAACCCAAATGATACCGAAAAAGTCTCGAAAAGACCCCGACGGGATTCCTAACGGATACCGAAAACCATCCAGAAATGATGCCGGAAAAGTCCTAAATGATCACCTAATAGTCCCGAAATGACTCTGACGGGATCTCGGACTGATCCCGAAAACCATCCAGAAATGATGCCGAAAAGTCCCCAAATCATCCAGTATTAGTCGAGAAAAAGTCCCGAAATGACCCCGACGGGATCCCGGACGGATCCCAAAAACCATCTAGAAATGATGCCGGAAAGGTCCTCAAATGATCCCGTATTGGTGGAGAATAAGTCCCGGAATGACCCCGACGGGATCCCGGACTGATCCCGAAAGCTATCCAGAAATGATGCCGGAAAGTTCCTCAAATGATCTCTTAATAGTGCCGAAATGACCCTGAAGGGATCCCCGACGGATCCCGGAAACTATCCAGAAATTATGCCGGAAAGGTTCCCAAATGATCCCCAAGTAGTTCCGAAATGGCCATGACGAGATCCCGGACGGATCCCGAAAACCATCCAGAAATGATGGCGAAAGGGCCCCAAAATGATCCCGTATTCGTGGCGAAAAAGTCCTGAAATGAAACCCGACGGGATCCCGGACGAATTTCGAAAACCATCCAGAAATGATGCCGAAAGGGAACTCAAATGATCCCGAAAAACTCCCGAAATTACCCCGACGGGATCCCGAACGTATACCGAAAACAATCCTGAAATGATGCTGGAAAGGTCCTCAAATGATCCCTTAATAGTCCCGAAATGACCCTGAAGGGATCCCCGACGGATCCCGGAAACTATCCAGAAATGATGCCGGAAAGGTTCCCAAATGATCCCGAAATAGTCCCGAAATGACCCCGTCCGGATCCCGGACGGATCCCGAAAACCATCCAGAAATTATGGCGAAAGGGCCCCAAAATGATCCCGTATTCGTGGCGAAAAAGTCCTGAAATGAAACCCGACGGGATCCCGGACGAATTTCGAAAACCATCCAGAAATGATGCCGAAAGGGAACTCAAATGATCCCGAAAAACTCCCGAAATTACCCCGACGGGATCCCGAACGTATACCGAAAACAATCCTGAAATGATGCTGGAAAGGTCCACAAATGATCCCTTAATAGTCCCGAAATGACCCTGAAGGGATCCCCGACGGATCCCGGAAACTATCCAGAAATGATGCCGGAAAGGTTCCCAAATGATCCCCAAATAGTGCCGAACTGACCATGACGGGATCCCGGATCGATCCCGAAAACCATCCAGAAATGATGGCGAAACGGCCCCCAAAAGATCCCGTATTAGTGGCGAAAAAGTCCTGAAATGACCCCGACGGGATCCCGGACGAATCTCGAAAACCATCCAGAAATGATGCCGGTAGGTACCCCAAATGATCCCGAAATAGTCCCGAAATGACCCCGTCCGGATCCCGGACGGATCCCGAAAACTATCCAGAAATGATGGCGAAAGGGTCCCCAAATGATCCCGTATTAGTCGAGAAAAATTCCCGGAATGACCCCGACGGGATCCCGAACGGATCCCGAAAACCATCTAGAAATTATGCCGGAAGAGCCCCCAAATGATCCCGAAAAGGTCCCCAAATGACCCCGACGAGATTCCGGACGGATACCGAAAACCATCCAGAAATGTTGCCGGTAGGTACCCCAAATGATTCCGAAATAGTCCCGAAATGACCCCGTCCGGATCCCGAAAACTATCCAGAAATGATGCCAAAAGGGTCCCCAAATGATCCCGTATTAGTCGAGAAAAATTCCCGAAATGACCCCGACGGGATCCCGGACGAATCCCAAAAACCATCCAGAAATGATGCCGGTAGGTATCCCAAATGATCACCTAATAGTCCCAAAATGACCCTGACGGCATCCCGGACTGATCCCGAAATCCATCCAGAAATGATCTTGGGAAGGTCCCAAAATGATCCCGAAATAGTCTCGGAAAAGTCCGGAAATTACCCTGACGGGTTCCCGGACGAATCCTGAAAACCACCCTTAAATGATCACGAAAAAGTCCCGAAATTACCCTGACGGGACCCCGAAAGGATCCCGAATACTATCCAGAAATGATGCCGGAAAGGTCCTCGAATGATCTCCTAATAGTTCCGAAAAGACCCTGACGGGATCCCGAACGGATCCCGATAACTATCTAGAAATGATGCCGAAAATGATGCCGTTAACACGATAACTTGAGTAAATTTTGAGGTATCTTGATGAAATTTGGTATGTAGGTTCCTGAGCACTCATTTCAGATCGCTATTTAAAATGAACGATATCGGACTATAACCACGCCCACTTTTTCGATATCGAAAATTTTGAAAAACCGAAAAAGTGCGATAATTAATTACCGAAGACAGATAAAGCGATGAAATTTGGTAGGTGAGTTGAGCTTATGACGCAGAATAGAAGATTGGTAAAAGTTTGGACAACGGGCGTGGCACCGCCCACTTTTAAAAGAAGGTAATTTAAAAGTTTTGCAAGCTGTAATTTGGCAGTCGTTGAAGATATCATGATGAAATTTGGCAGGAACGTTACTCCTATTACTATGTGTACGCTTAATAAAAATTAGCAAAATTGGAGAAGGACCACGCCCACTTAAAAAAAAATAGTTTTTAAAATAAAATTTTAACAAAAAATATAATATCTTTATAGTATATAAGTAAATTATGTCAAAATTCAACTCCAGTAATGATATGGTGCAACAAAATACAAAAATAAAAGAAAATTTTAAAATGGGCGTGGCTCCGACCTTTTTCATTTAATTTGTCTAGGATACTTTTAACGCCATAAGTCGAACAAAAATTAATCAAAACTTTTGAAATTCGGTAGATTCATAGATTTTATGACGATAACTGTTTTCTGTGAAAAAGGGCGAAATCGGTTGATTTCACGCCCAGTTTTTATGCACAGTCGTCCGTCTGTCCTTCCACATGGCCGTTAACACGATAACTTGAGCAAAAATCGACATATCTTTACTGAACTTAGTTCACGTACTTATCTGAACTCACTTTATCTTGGTATAAAAAATGAACGAAATCCGACTATGACCACGCCCACTTTTTCGATATCGAAAATTACGAAAAATGAAAAAATGCCATAATTCTATACCAAATACGAAAAAAGGGATGAAACATAGTAAGGTAATTGGATTGGTTTATTGACGCGAAATATAACTGTAGAAAACACTGTAAAATGGTTGTGACACCTAACATATTAAGTAGAAGAAAATGAAAAAGTTCTGCAGGGCGAAATAAAAAGCCCCTGAAATCTTGGCAGGTATTACTTATATGAATAAATTAGCGGTATCCAACAGATGATGTTCTGGGTCACCCTGGTCCATATTTTGGTCGATATCTGGAAAATGCCTACACATATACAATTACCACCACTCCCTTTTAAAACTCTCATTAATACCTTTAATTTGATACCCATATCGAACAAACACAGTCTAGAGTCACCCCTGGTCCACCTTTATGGCGATATCTCGAAAAGGCGTCCACCTATACAACTACTACCACTCCCTTTTAAAACCTTCATTAATACCTTTAATTTGATACCCATATCGTACAAACAAATTCTAGGGTCACACCTGGTCCACCTTTATGGCGATATCTCGAAAAGGCGACCACCTATACAACTACCACCATTCCCTTTTAAAACCCTCATTAATACCTTTAATTTGATACCCATATCGTACAAACAAATTGTAGGGTCACACCTGGTCCACCTTTATGGCGATACTAGCCTTTACCCGCGGCCCCGTCCGCAAGGAGAAAATGAAATATGTGGGCTATTCACGTTAGCCAGCTTATAAAGTTATCTGTTTAAAATTTTTTTTCTGTCTAATGCATTTTATTTTTGTAATTGAGTAAAAAAAGGACTTTATGAGCTGATAACCTGATAGGATCCCAAAATGATAACGAAATTATCCAGAAAAGGCCACGAAATCATCCCGACGCTATCGCGGACGGATCCGGAAAGCCATCCAGAAACGCCCCGGAAGTGTTTCCAAAAGTTCCCGAAGTAGTCCCAAAAAAACCCCGAAATGACAACGACACGATTCTAGACTTATCCAGAGAACCACACAGAAATGATGCCTGAAGGGTACCAAATTGATTCCGAAATAGTCCCGAAAAAGTTCAGAAATTACCCTGACGGGCTCCCGGACGGATCTCAAAAACCATCCAGGAAGGGTTCCTAAATTATCCCGACATAGTCCAGAAAAAGCTCCGAAAAAGTTCCGAAATGACCCCGAGGGATCCACAACGGATAGCGAAAACCATAGAGAAATGATTTCGGAAGGGTCCCAAAATGATTCCGAAATAGGCCGAAAATGACCCCGACGGAATCCCGCACGGATCCAAATGTGATCCCGGAAGGGTTTCAAAACTATCCCGAAAAAGTATAAAAAAAAAACTCAAAATGAATCTTACGGCATCCTGGACGGATCCAGAAATGATCCCAACATGGTCCCGAAATGACCCTGATGGACCCGGCAAACGATCAAGAATTGATGCCGGAAGGGTCTTCAAATGATCCCGAAATAATACAGGTAAAGTCATGGAAAGACCCCTAAGTGGTCCCCAAATGATCCCGAATTAGTCCCTAAAAAGTCCCGAAATTACCCTGATGGGTTCCCGTACAGATCCCGAAATCCATCCAGAAGTGATGCCGGAAGGGTTCAAAAATGATCCCGTATTGTCCCCGAAAAAGTCCCTAAATGACCCCGACGGGATCCCGGACGGATCCCCAAAACTATCTAGAAATAATGAAGGAAGGTACCCAAAATGATCCCGAAATAGTCCCGAAGAAGTCCCGAAATGTCCCTGACGGGATCTCAAACTGCCCCCTAACTGACCCCGCCGGGATCCCGGACAGATCCCGAAATCCATCCAGGAATCATTTTGGCCCAAAATGATTCCTAAATAGTTTCGAAAAAGTCCACAAATTACCCTGACGGGATCCCGGACGAATCCTGAAAACCATGCTTAAATGATCCCGAAAAAGTACCGAACTGACCCCGACGGGATCTCGAACGGATCCCCAAAACTATCTAGAAATGATGAAGGAAGGTACCCAAAATGACTCCGAAAAAGTCCTGGAATAACCCCGACCGGATTCCGGACGGATCCCGAAAACCATCCAGAAATGATGCCGAAAGGTACACCAAATGATCCCGAAATGGTCCCGACGGGATCCCTTACGGATCCCGAAAACCAAGCAGAAATGATGCCGGAAGGGACCCAAATGATCCCGAAAGAGTCCTGAAATGACCCTGACTGGATCCCGTACGGATCCTGAAAACCATCCAGAAATGATGTCGGTAGGTACCCCAAATGATCTCGAAATAGTTCCGAAATGACCCCGTCGGGATCCCCGAATCTATTCAAAACTGATGCCGGAAAGGTCCTCAAATGATCCAGTATTAGTCGAGAAAAAGTCTCGAAATGACCCCGAGGAGGTCCCTTACGGATCCCGAAAACCATCCAGAAATGATGCCGAAAGGACCACCAAATGATCCCGAAATAGTCTCGAAATGACCCCGACGGGATCCCGGACTGATCCCGAAAATTATCCAGAAATGATGCCGGAAAGGTCCTCAAATGATCCCTTAATAGTCCCGAAATCACCCTGAAGGGATCCCCGACGGATCCGGGAAACTATCCAGAAATGACGCCGGAAAGGTTCCCAAATGATCCCCAAATAGTGCCGAAATGACCCTGACGGGATCCCGGACGGATCCCGAAAACCATCCAGAAATGAAGGCGAAAGGGTCCCCAAATGATCCCGTATTAGTGGCGAAAAAGTCTCGAAATAACCTCGACGGGATCCCGGACTGATACAGAAAACCATCCAGAAATGCTGCCGGAAGGGAACCCAAATGATACCGAAAAAGTCTCGAAAAGACCCCAACGGGATTCCTAACGGATACCGAAAACCATCCAGAAATGATGCCGGAAAAGTCCTAATAGTCCCGAAATGACTCTGACGGGATCCCGGACTGATCCCGAAAACCATCCAGAAATGATGCCGAAAAGTCCCCAAATAATCCCGTATTAGTCGAGAAAAAGTCCCGAAATGACCCCGACGGGATCCCGGACGGATCCCAAAAACCATCTAGAAATGATGCCGGAAAGGTCGTCAAATGATCCCGTATTGGTCGAGAAAAAGTCCCGGAATGACCCCGACGGGATCCCGGACTGATCCCGAAAGCTATTCAGAAATGATGCCGGAAAGTTCCTCAAATGATCTCTTAATAGTCCCGAAATGACCCTGAAGGGATCCCCGACGGATCCCGGAAACTATCCAGAAATTATGCCGGAAAGGTTCCCAAATGATCCCCAAGTAGTGCCGAAATGGCCATGACGAGATCCCGGACGGATCCCGAAAACCATCCAGAAATGATGGCGAAAGGGCCCCAAAATGATCCCATATTCGTGGCGAAAGTCCTGAAATGAAACCCGACGGGATCCCGGACGAATTTCGAAAACCATCCAGAAATGATGCCGAAAGGGAACTCAAATGATCCCGAAAAACTCCCGAAATTACCCCGACGGGATCCCGAACGTATACCGAAAACAATCCTGAAATGATGCTGGAAAGGTCCTCAAATGATCCCTTAATAGTCCCGAAATGACCCTGAAGGGATCCCCGACGGATCCCGGAAACTATCCAGAAATGATGCCGGAAAGGTTCCCAAATGATCCCCAAATAGTGCCGAAATGACCATGACGGGATCCCGGATCGATCCCGAAAACCATCCAGAAATGATGGCGAAACGGCCCCCAAAAGATCCCGTATTAGTGGCGAAAAAGTCCTGAAATTACCCCGACGGGATCCCGGACGAATCTCGAAAACCATCCAGAAATGATGCCGGTAGGTACTCCAAATGATCCCGAAATAGTCCCGAAATGACCCCGTCCGGATCCCGGACGTATCCCGAAAACTATCCAGAAATGATGGCGAAAGGGTCCCCAAATGATCCCGTATTAGTCGCGAAAAAGTCCCGAAATGACCCCGACGGGATCCCGGACGGATCCCGAAAACCATCGAGAATTTATGCCGAAAGGGTTCCCAAATGATCCCGTATTAGTCGCGAAAAAACTCCCGAAATTACCCCGACGGGATCCCGAACGTATACCGAAAACAATCCTGAAATGATGCTGGAAAGGTCCTCAAATGATCCCTTAATAGTCCCGAAATGACCCTGAAGGGATCCCCGACGGATCCCGGAAACTATCCAGAAATGATGCCGGAAAGGTTCCCAAATGATCCCCAAATAGTGCCGAAATGACCATGACGGGATCCCGGATCGATCCCGAAAACCATCCAGAAATGATGGCGAAACGGCCCCCAAAAGATCCCGTATTAGTGGCGAAAAAGTCCTGAAATGACCCCGACGGGATCCCGAACGGATCCCGAAAACCATCTAGAAATTATGCCGGAAGAGCCCCCAAATGATCCAGAAAAGGTCCCCAAATGACCCCGACGAGATCCCGGACGGATACCGAAAACCATCCAGAAATGATGCCGGTAGGTACCCCAAATGATTCCGAAATAGTCCCGAAATGACCCCGTCCGGATCCCGAAAACTATCCAGAAATGATGCCAAAAGGGTCCCCAAATGATCCCGTATTAGTCGAGAAAAATTCCCGAAATTGCCCCGACGGGATCCCGGACGAATCCCAAAAACCATCCAGAAATGATGCCGGTAGGTATCCCAAATGATCACCTAATAGTCCCAAAATGACCCTGACGGCATCCCGGACTGATCCCGAAATCCATCCAGAAATGATCTTGGGAAGGTCCCAAAATGATCCCGAAATAGTCTCGGAAAAGTCCGGAAATTACCCTGACGGGTTCCCGGACGAATCCTGAAAACCACCCTTAAATGATCACGAAAAAGTCCCGAAATTACCCTGACGGGACCCCGAAAGGAACCCGAATACTATCCAGAAATGATGCCGGAAAGGTCCTCGAAGATCTCCTAATAGTTCCGAAAAGACCCTGACGGGATCCCGAACGGATCCCGACAACTATCTAGAAATGATGCCGAAAATGATGCCGAAAGGGTCCGCAAATGATCCCGTATTAGTCGAGAAAAAGTCCCGAAATGACCCCGACGGGATCCCGGACGAATCCCAATAACCATCCAGAAATGATGCCGGTAGGTATCCCAAATGATCCCGAAATAGTCCCGAAATGACCTCGTCGGCATCCCGGACGGATCCCGAAAATTATCCAGAAATGATGCCGGAAAGGTCCCCAAATGATCCCCTTATAGTCCCGAAATTATCCTGATGGGATCCCGGACGGATCCCGACAACCATCCAGAAATGATGCCGAAAGGGTTCCCAAATGATCCCGTATTAGTCGCGAAAAAGTCCCGAAATTACCCCGACGGGATCCCGGACGGATTCCGAAAACCAGCCAGAAATGATGCCGAAAGGGTTCCCAAATGATCCCGTATTAGTCGCGAAAAAGTCCCGAAATGACCCCGACGGGATCCCGGACGGATCCCGAAAACCATCGAGAATTTATGCCGAAAGGGTTCCCAAATGATCCCGTATTAGTCGCGAAAAAGTCCCGAAATGACCCCGACGGGATCCCTGACGGATCCCGAAAACCATCCAGAAATGATGCAGGAAGAGCCCCCAAATGATCCCGAAAAAGTCACCAAATGACCCCGACGAGATCCCGGACGGATCCCGAAAACCATCCAGAAATGATGCCGGAAGAACCCCCAAATGATCCCGAAAAAGTCCCCAAATTACCCTGACGAGATCCCGGACGGATCCCGATAACAATCCAGAAATGATGCCGAAAGGGTCCCCAAATGATCCCGTATTAGTCGCGAAAAAGTCCCGAAATGACCCCGACGGGATGCCGGACGAATCCCGAAGACCATCCAGAAATGATTCCAAAAGGGACTCCAAATAACCCCGAAAAAGTCCCGTAATGATCCCGGAAACCATCAAGAATTTATCTCTCGAAGGTACGCAAATGATCCCGAAAGTACCCCGACGGGATCCCGGACGGATCCCGAAAACCATCCAGAAATGATGCCGGAAGGGTCCCCAAATGATCGCGAAATAGTCCCGAAATTATTCCGGAATAGTCCCGAAAATGTCTCAAAATAACCCCGACGGGATCCGGGACGCATCCCGAAAACTATACAGAAATGATCCCGGAAGGGTCCCTAAATGATCCCGAAAAAGTCCCGAAATTACCCCGGCGGGATCCCGGACCGATCCCGAAAACCATCCAGAAATGATCCCGGAAGGGCCTCGATTATGACCCTTACGGGATTACAAATAAGGTGAAGCTAATTATAAAACCATGTTAATAAGGCAACAGGCGCATTGGAGCAAATGAAAAGTTACATAGAAACATACAGGTAAAACTAATAAAAGCGTGCTAATAAAAACAATTGATGGAGGGCGGATGGCGGGTGTAGAAGGAGAGGACTACTGATCGTTCCTCCAAAATTGTCTAGATCTCGATCTGTATGTGCTAGATACCAAAAACTATTGAAGTAGGAGAAAATTTATATTGAGTTATAACAATTAATAGATTTTACACCAGAGGGGGTGATAAAGGGGGAGGGGCGCCGGAGTGTTTCACTGCTTACTTTGTAAGCCCTCGACTTATTTGACCCCTTGAGTCTGTGATATTGGTGAAGGCCAGTATACGTAAAGTTATAATGTGTAAAAATTATTAAAAAGTAAATGCTCGAAAGGGTCGTGGGACCCCCACCCCTCTTTCCATGTTGGAAAAAAATTTCGCTAGTAGACTACTGTCTGTGTCCCAAATTTCATCAAAATCCGTGTAGCCATTCTGGCTTGATTCAGTCGCAAAGACGAAAAAATATAATAATTAAATTATAACTGTTCCTAGGGGGCGGGGACCACGCCCCTTTTGAAAAATATATAGCTAGTGGATCCTTCTAGACTATTGGCTATATTTGTGCAAAATTTCATCCAAATCGGTCCAGCCGTTCTTGCGTTATTGAGTCACAAAGACAAACGTCTGGACAAACATCCAAACATCCAAACATCTTAACATCCAAACTTTCCCATTTATAATATTTATTAGATCTCGAAACGGCGTCCTCCTATGGAACTAAGGATCACTCCCTTTTAAAATACTCATTAACACCTTTCATTTGATACCCATATCATACAAACGCATTCTAGAGTCACCCCTGGTCCACCTTTATGGCGATATCTCGAAAAGGCGACCACCTATACAACTACTACCACTCCCTTTTAAAACCTTCATTAATACCTTTAATTTGATACCCATATCGTACGAACAAATTCTAGAGTCAACCCAGATCCACCTTTATGGCTATATCCCTAAATGGCGTCCACCTATAGAACTATGGCCCACTCCCTCATAAAATACTCTTTAATGCCATTCATTTGATACACATGTCATACAAACACATTCCAGGGTTTCCCTCGGTTCATTTTCCTACATGGTTATTTTCCCTTATGTTGTCACCATAGCTCTCAACTGAGTATGTAATGTTCGGTTACACCCGATCTTAACCTTCCTTACTTGTTATACATATAGATGTATATAGATTTTCCGAAGGATCGAAATAAATCATCACTTTTTATAACGTTTAACTAACATCTTTTATTGTATAGGCGAACCCATTCGCTGAGTTATACCCCAGCTATAAACCCGACTAACGGGGTTCGTTACAACGCCAACTACATTTGAACAAAATATAAATATCACCATAATAAGGTTTTATTATTTAAAATCCCTTTCCAAACAGTAACCCTCAAAATGTCTCAATTAACAGTAGAGACAGCTTCATCAGCGCTGTCTAAGTTCGATGGCAAATCAAGGTTAGGTTAGGTTGAAGTGGCTGGTCCATGAGGGCCTCACATAGACTGATTGAGTCCGCAGTGTTACTAGAAGTTTGTTTTAACGACCAAACTGAAAAACCCTATCAAAATCCGGGACCTGTGTTATAAAACAACTCCGTCATCTTGGCAAATACTAGAAGCTTCCTAGGACTTAAGCCACTTGCTGCTTCTAGATATGACAGCTGTATCACTCCTAATTGCTGGAGTTTTAGCCTGGCAAATGCAGGGCACGAGCACAGAACGTGCTCGATCGTTTCCTCCTCCAACCCGCACTTCCTACATCTGCTATCACTGCCCAAGTCTAATTTAAAGGCAGTGTCCAGTCAGAATACCCGTCATGAGTCTACAGTCCTCTATTTTTAATGATAGAAGCAACTTTGTTAGTCTAAGGTTGTAAGACCTACACATAATCTTCGAAACTGTACAACCCCGCACTTGAACCTACGTCTTTCCCGCTTGGTCGATCATGAGCACCTCTCGCCTTCGCTTAATCTCGCCCAGTCTAATTGGGACGTCTACGGAGCAAGCTTCAAGGGATGCACCCTTTTTAGCTAGTTCGTCCGCTTTTTCATTCCCATCTATTCCCATATGCCCTGGGATCCAACATAGATGTATGCTTCTCCTTATCCCGATTCTCTCCAGATACTGCTTACACTCTAACACGCATTTAGGTGCTGTGCTATGCGAGATTATTGCCTTAATTGCTGCTAGACTGTCAATATAAAAGTTAACACGGTTGCAGCTTAAGCTATTCTCTTCCAGGGTTTCTTCTGCTTTGGTTACGTTTGAAAAACGCTACAGTAATCCGGCAGCCTGTAGGATCTGCTTATTTCCGGATCAGCACAGTATACCGCAGACCATACTCCTTCCACTACTTTGGAACCATCTGTGTACACATGTATTGCCTCGTCAGGCATTTGCGCCAACCGTTCACCTCTATTGTGGCCTTAAGATTTCCCTCGAAGCGCAGATAGAGGATCAGGTAGTCTGTTCGTCTTGTGATTGATGTTGATATACTACTATGGCCATATTGTCGGCGCTGAAGCTGCCCCGAGGCAACGAGCCTGGTTGCAGTTGTTAATGCTATGATGTTCTTTGCTACCAGGTATACAGGTGGAATGTGCAGAATGGCATACAGTGCAGCCGTCGGGGTTGTTTTCAGGGCTCCCGTAATGCTAAGCATCGATAGTCTGCATACCCCCTCTAATTTTTTGAGGTATGTTGTTTTTTGTGTGGCTTTCCACCAAACAAGAACTCCATTGTATAGAATTGGGCTTACAATCGCTGTAAAAACCCAATGAGAAAGAGATGGAGATAAGCTCCACGTACACGCCAGCATTCTTTTTCATGCATAGAGTGCCGTTGAGGCCTTCTTGACCCTCTCCTCCACGTTGAGCTTCCATGACAGCTTACTGTCTAGGATGATTCCTATATATTTTGTGCAAGGTTTCTCCTGTAAGGTCACCCCTCCTAACATAGGCCTGGTCCAATTTGGGACCTTGTACCTCTTTGTAAACAAGACCATATCCGTCTTCTCCGCATTGACTTTCAGCCCGACATTAGATGCCCAGGTATGAATATCCCGAAGCGCCCGATCCATCAAAGAACTAATCGTTGGAAGGCACTTTCTACTTATAACAATTGCAACGTCATCTGCGTAAGCCGTAAGTTTTACGGGTCCCTCATCAAATTGCCTGAGCAGTTGGTTGATGACCAGCGTCCACAGCAGAGGTAATAGCACCCCTCTCTGCGGCGTGCCCCCGTCCACTGATTTCGTGGCCTCGTACAATCCCCATTGTGATGTAATCTTTCTGAAATTTAACATGCAGCCGATCCATCTGATTAAGGCAGGATGTACTTTAATTTTTTATTTATTTTAATTTGAAGACCATCCATAATCGCCCATTTTGCAACATTATTGAAAGCCCCGGCAATGTCCAAGAAGACTCCTAGAGCATACTCCTTATATTCCAGGGATTTCTGTATGCTTATTACCACCCTATGCAATGCGGTGTCTTCCGACTTGCCTTTGGTGTACGCATGTTGTGTTGGGGAGAGCAGCTTTTCATTCACGTTGGACTTTATGTACACATCTATCAGCCTCTCAAAGGGTTTGAGCAGAAATGATGTTAAGCTGATGGGTCTATAGTCTTTGGGATATACGTGACCGATCTTCCCAGCCTTTGGTAGAAAAGCTACACGAGCAGTTCTCCAAGAGTGCGGTACGTGATTCAGTCTTATGCACCCATCGAATATTATTTTAAGCCATTCCACGACCGCCCTACTTGAGACTTGTAGCATGGCCGGGAATATACCATCTGGGCCCGGCGATTTAAACTTAGAAAACGTCTTCACTGCCCACTCGATCTTGGTATCGGTCACCAAGCCCGGCACTACTAGCTCCATGATCGAAGTGTGAGTGATGTCAGCTGGCTCTTCTAAACCGTCTCCCGATGGGAAATGTGTATCGAGAAGCACCTCAAGGGATTCCTCACTATTACGTGACCATTCCCCGTTCTCTTTCTTTATTAGTCCCTGGACTATGTTTCCCTTCGCTAGAACTTTTTTCAACCGTGCTGTTTCGCTGGAGCACTCTATGTCCGTACAGAAACTTTTCCATGAGTTTCTCTTCGCCCTGATAATTTCACGCTTGTATATCCTCAGTAGATCCCTGTACTCGTCCCGACACGCTTCGCTTTCCGCGGTCTTTGCGAGCCTAAACATTTCTTTTACATGTCTTCTTAGAAGACTCAGCTCATTCCTCCACCATGGCGGCTTTACCTTTCCTCTGAATCTTCTTAGAGGGCAAGCTTTGTTATACGCAGTCATAAGCGTCCTTGTTAGGAATTCATTCGACTCTTCCAGTTCCTCTACATTAGCAACCTCTTTGGGTTGTCCCAGTTTTGTTTCTACATGTTTCTGGAATTTAGTCCCGTTCGTTGACCTAGGGTTTCTAAAGGTTCCTCACTTCTCTACCCTCTTTAGGGGAATGCTGAAGCTGATATACGCATGGTCGGAGAAGGATGGTCTATCAAGAACCATCCAATCATACCTTGATATATCACACTCGGAGCTCAATGTAATATCCAGAACATTGCTGGATGTTGGTCCAATGTATGTAGGGACATTCCCCCTGTTGGCTATCTGCAAATTGGTTTGCAGGATGTAACAAAATAGAGATTCGCCTCTCGCGTTCGTATCTGCTCCTCCCCGCACATTGTGGTGCGCATTTACATCTGCACCTATCACCAACCGCCCTTTGCGCCCTTCCTCCTGTACTAGCCTTTTGCACTCCATCGGTGGAACCTCCGCAGCATGGGCCATGTATCAGGACGCCAGAATAAATACCTGCTTATTATTTTGCTCAACGGCCACCACTGCGAAGTCCTCAGTAGTGTAATTAGGCAGCATATATGAATGCAGCTGCTTCCTTACCATTACTACAGCTCGCATCCGTCCTTCCGTTTGCGCATAGTAAACGCCTAACCCGCGCGCGCTCAGTCCAGAAACCTTTCCTCCAGATGAGAGCAACGGCTCCTGGATCAGCGCCACGTCAAACGAAGCCTTCCCCAGGGTGGAGTTCGCTCCACGCCACCTTACTGCGTTGGAGGTTTATCTATAGGACTCGCAGCACCATTGGGCTGTTTATCCTCCTTCACCACCTTGCTCACGACGTCGTCGTTATCCCCTTGCCCTTTTATTTTAGAGTATTCCAGGCCCCCTTCAGCCTCTCGTAACTGTTGTTCCGGGTGTTCCTCTGTGCGAGTCACAGCACCATTTGGCGGTTGGTCCTCTTCTAACACCTTCGTGTTGACGTCGGGGACCTCGACCGGTGTTTTTTCCCTTAGGCTTTTGAGGTCCTTTTCGACTTCGCCCACCTCTAGCGTGTTAGGATTTTTATCCTCGGGACTTCTTTTCCTGAGTCGCATGTAAATTTTGCCAGTGCCAAAGGACATTTTGCCAAGCTGCGTGTACAAAATATTCTCCGCCTGCTTGTTTATTTGGAAGTGTAGAACTGACCTTCCTCGGTAGGCCGAGATACAGTAAGTACTTTCCAATCCTATGTCGGTATGTTCGAATTATGATTCTGCAGAAGTCGCCGTGTATCCTCCGACTTCATCACGCATGGTATCCATACCTTAACTTTTGATACCGTGGGGATCTGCGCTTTATCCATCACCTCCAACCGCGCGTTCGTGCCTTGCTTTTTGGAGGTTTGGAACCACTTCCTCCAGCCACCGCAAGCTCACGATGTTGTCACACGCTATCATCTTCACAACATTATGTCATCCCCCCGAATCAAAGGTTGGAAGGGGCTTACTTGGTTGTTCCCGCATCAACTTAAGTATTAAGCTAATAAGCTCCCTTTCCACAGATCTCCAACTTTCAGTAGTCATTTGTCCGAAAGGACTGCTACGATCAACCAGCACCAAAGTCAATAACTGCTTTGCCACATCACTCATGTTCTCGGGAAAAGCCGGAGTCTTAGTGTTATCTCCCTTTGGCACCTCCGAGAAAGCCGGAGTCTTAGAGTTAACTCCCTTTAGCACCTCCGAGAAAGCCGGAGTCTTAGAGTTAACTCCCTTTAGCACCTCTGATAAAACCGGAGTCTTAGCATTAACTCCCTTTGGCTTATTTCCTACTTCCGTATTTGGAACTTTCCTCTGACTTGCAGCTTTCGAGGTAGTTACTACCTCGCTATTGAGACCCACCTGTCTTACAGCTTTGGGCCGACTTGTCTTGTCTTGCGACTGCCCTGCCTCGCGGCTCTAGGACTTGGTCCTTTCTGCCTTTTGAAAGCAGGCTTGTTACCTTCCGCCGAACGTTGCCTCTTCATTCTGCCATTCGACGCTTCTTCCTCCTCGTACCGGTTGCAGAACCGAGGGTTTCTCGCTGCAAACCTTTTGAACTGCCTTCGACCTACTTCTACCGCCTCATGGGCCCATTCCAAGCGCTCGATCTCCACTTCTGTTGGGTCGACCACTGCTCCCAACCGTTGTACAATTCTTAGTGCTGCACGGTACTGCGAGAGAGATCGTTTACTTCCTCTGCTCCGTACCCTTCCTCACTCTTCTACTCCGTTTCATTTGTGTGCTTTTCCAATACGGAGTTCATTGAATAAGCACTGTTCTCGCTCCCCGAGTCCTTAATGCGTATTTGTTGTCCTTGGCTTTTTTTTGGATGATCCTGAGCAACTGATTTGGACAAATCAAAGATAGTCATGAAATAATAGCAATATCAAAATTCACAATAATTGTTCACAAAATTGCCCGATTAAAATCATATGTCGGTGGAACTATGCAAAAGTCTAAAAGAACAGAAAACTCGCCAATAACATTATTACCAACAAGAATGAAGAAAATACAGAGTCACAAAGAGAACCTTATTATAAATAAAGCGCTTAATAAATAAATAAATTTGCAATTAGACATGTTACGTTGGTTTTCATTCCAAAGGATAGAAAATTTGTAGAATAATAAATACAAGCAACCTGATTGTTGACGAAGAGATTGACTTAGGACAATACTTAACCAGGCTGTACACATGCTGTACAAATGCCGGCTGTAACCTTGCTTTTATGCCAAGCAGAAAGAAAAACAATTTTTAACAGCATTTACTTTTTATTAAAATAAAATAAGTAATTCAGTGAGTAACGCTTTAAAACAATATGTAACAATGTTCAATTATTTCTAGTCTACAATGTCTTTTTAAGCATTTTTTGATCGGCTGATTTTACCATAAGGTACAAGAAATATTAATATGATTTTACCGTAGAAGAGAGATTAATGTGTACATATGTATATACCCACATACTTACATACGTAGAGCATGGATGAAGTTCATGTGTGTAAGCATATATCGTATGCGAATAAAGGTAAAGCAAAAACATTATAACTCTTTGCTAATGCAAGTACATAAGGCAGTGGCGGCGGCAACATTACCCCCTTTGCAAGGGAGTTAGGTATCCACGAGCTTGTCATCCTGAGTTATGCCGACGTCCAGCACTGCTACTTTGGTGGCAGGCCTTTTTACCACACCTGCACCCGTTTTAACCTTGACACGACGGACTTATCCGCCTTTGGCTATCATTATTTCAATGATTACACCTGGTTTGGGGTGAGTGGTTCATTGTCACATGATTCTAGAGCCACGAATGTTAATGGTCGTGAGTTTATGATAAACTCAACTTCACATAGGGCACATCTTAGCGTTTCGTCGTTGAACTTATAAGCGGGGAACATAGCCTAGAGTATTGACTTTACTGTTCGTATTATCCGCTCCCATGCACCACCCATGTACGGAGCTGCTGGATGATTAAATCGCCATTTAATACAGGCGTACTTGGATGAGACTCGCCGTAGGTTTAGATTTTCTTCACGTATAATTTTCTCCACAGTCTTGAAGTTGGTGCCATTATCCGTGTAAATTTCTTTCGGAGATCCGCGCCGACTGATGAAGTTCTGAATACACATGATGTACTAATTGGTGTGAAGACCGTGAGCCACTTCTATATGTATCGCTCGCAGCGTCATACACGTAAACAGAACGCTCCATCTTTTTTCCTTGCGCCTGCCCACGGTTGCATACAATGGACCGAAAAAGTCAATACCCACATACGTAAATGGGCGTTCAAAACTCGATAATCTTGCTTTCGGTAGGCAAGCCATTTGTGGCGGACTAGGTGCCGCTGCATAATGTTTACAATATTGACAGTTACTTCGAACCTTCTTATACAGAAATCTTAATTTCATTATGTAAACATAATATTTGATTGTGCAGATCGCCGCCTCGTGCATGCGATGATAAAGATTTTCGTAATAATATCGCACTACAAGGAAAGCAATGTAATGGCTGTGAGGCAAAATAATTGCTTGATTGTAACTTAGTGCGTTCGCTCTTCCACATGCACATACTACGCCATCTTCGTCTAGTAAAATATTTAGTTGGTTTAGCTTGGTTAGCTAGTTGGGTTTGCTGTTCTTGAGGCACCAAATCTCATCAGAGAATACGCTCTGTTGGGCGTATTTGAATAAGATATTTTTTGATTTTTGGATGCATTCGTATTGCGCTTCGTCACTCAATTTTCCACTACGTACTTTTAACTTTAGCTTTTCGATGTATAGCAAAAATTGCGATAGTGCTCTATAGAGTCTTCTCCAACATGAGAAGTATTCGACATTCAATTTTGCCACGTTGATATGTAAAAGTCTATTACGTAACTCCTCTTGATCGGTTCGGCCTAAGCCTGGACACGTTGGCCAATCGCATCTCGAGAGTCTTAAAAACGCTGGCCCCGTAATCCACATACCGTCATCTGTTACACCTGTTTTTGTGCCAAATCGGCTGGGTTTAATTTGGATGGAACCCAATTCCATTGAGTCACATTAGTTGTCTCCAAAATTTCGCCAACTCTGTACATTACGAACGTTTTAAAGTTTTTCGGGTTCATTGACAGCCACTTTAAAACCGTCTTAGAATCAGACCAGAATATGCTCTCATTACAATGAATACGTATCGCATTTTTAATATTTGAAGCTAAACGTGTGCCTATTAGGGACGCTTGCAATTCCAGGCGATGTATGGATATCGGTTTTAGAGGGGTGACCTTCGATTTGGCGGCTACAACGGATACATCGACATCGTCGTTAAGTTGAATACGGAAATAACATATTGCAGTGTAAGCATTTTCACGATATTTTTTATTTTATGTAAATTTGAAAGCCAAGATTGCCACCTTGCACACAGGTCCCCTTTTAGATCGTCGTCCCACTTCAGGCCTGAACGCCAAATATCCTGTAATAGGATTTTTAGCCCAACTGTGTAGGGCGATAAGAAACCAAGTGGGTCAAATATCGACATAAGCACTTGAAAAACTTCTCTCTTGGTAGGAGCTGCGTTAGTTTGAAAAACGTCTCTCATGAGCCTCGAGATCCTGCAATTATACTGAAAAATTTCGTTATTGGATTCCCAGTACATACCGAGAATTTTCTCTGTGGCTCCAAATGAGTTTCCCGCAGCTGAATCATGATCGCATAGTTGCTGTCTTAGAAAAGTAGTATTCATAGCCCAGCACCTCATGTGAAATCCACCTGAAGCTGAATATTTTTCACAGTATTTGCTAATTGCAACACCTCGTCCTCAGAGTCCACGCTGTCTATAAAGTCATCCATGTAGTGGTAGCTCTTCACTGCTTTTGTTTGTTGTGTACAAAATGCGCTATGCAGGGTGCGCAGCTAATGCCAAACGTTAGAGTCTTCATCACATACACACGCGGCTTACATTGACTGCCGTCATTGTCAAACCACAAGGAACGTTGTGCGTGCATATCTTCATCTTTAACTTGAATGCGATGAAACATTTCGGCTATATCGCCGCAAATCGCTATTTGTCCAACACGAAACTCGATCAAAATGTTGAAAAGTGGGGTTAGTAAATCTGGCCCACTAATTAAAAGTCGTCGAGGAACTTGCCATGGGATTTGGCTGCTGCATCCCAGACTAGTCGAACTTTTCCGGGTTTATTCGGATTAACAGCAACAAAATTTGGAAGATACCATACTGGGCCGTCATACGTAGACATTTCGTTGCTCGATACGTTTCGTGCGTAACTCTTGGCAATTAACTTGTCGATTTCCGTTTGAATTGTTAGCTGCAATATGGAATCTTTATGGAATCTTCTTTGAAGGCACTTGAATCGGTGGCACGCGACCTCGTAACTTTCGGGCAATTACAATTTCTCGTTTTTCCATAGCAAACCAATTTCAAAATGCTTATTTATTTTTACGGCTGTTTTCTCGAGAACACTCATGGCTCTTTTATTATCGGCTGATAAAATATTATTCTCTTTTGGCGTTTCAAGGGCGAAATAGTCTTTTAATTCGTCGTGTAGAACTTCATAGCGTCTTCGACACTCACATGTGTGTATATTTAAACACGAATGTGATCTGCCAATTTTTGAACCACCCTGCAGGGTCCAGCCTAAACGCGTTTTAGTTGCGATAGGTTGACTACGTCCGCCTTCTCGTATCTTCAAAGGTACCGCTACTCTCCAGTTATTTAGCCCAATTAAAATCATTGGTTTGGCTTCTGTATACGATTGCACTGGCAAACCTTTTAGATATGGATTTACCTTGGTGATGTTATCGAAGTTCAACGACTGTGTAGGCAAACCAAAATTATTGACTGTATGGACGTCGTATAGCATGAACCGTTACTCAGTTTCAACGCTGGACACCTCAATATTGATCTTGATTGCAACTCCAATGGTTCGCTTTTACCTTTCAGTCCAATTTTTTTAAAGAATGTCTGCTCAATTAATGTCACTGACGAGCCCTCGTCCAGAAACGCAAACGTGTCGACAGAGCTACCATTGCAGTAAATTCGTATCGGCAGAATTCTGAAGTGCGACCGATCCTCATTGATATGAGCGTTCACTATATCGCTCCGTTCGGGTGTCGAATTTGTGCACTTATGCAATAATGGATGATGTTTGGCCGTGCAGCCATTGATGCCGCATTGTTTGTTGGAAAAACATTTTCTACGATGAAGATTTAGGCATTGGCGACACAGCTTATTCTCCTTCAGTAGGTTCCATTTGGCTTCCAAGCCCAAAGATTGGAACTCACCGAAACTTTGAATTGTGTGCGCTTTACATTTACATACGACACACGTTCGTATAGCTGAGTAACTTTGTTGATGAGTGTTTACTGAAGCATTTTTTTTACCCATGGTAGGCCACACGACTTGGCTAGCGGCGTCAGCTATGACATATACCCAATCACTGAACACTTTAACTATAGGTATTCTCCCATCTTTTAGGTGCATATCCCAACTAAGTTTGTGGTTATTCGGCAATTTATCAACCAACGTTTTAACAAGCATGGGGTTGTTTAAATGAGCCGTCATGTTACATGCCTCCATTGTCGAGCATATATTTCGGATAGTCAGAGCGTATTCGATTATGCCTTCAAGTTTATCTTTTAAAGGAGGTATTTTTGTAGCTTTATCTATCATGATGTCGAGTATGTACTCTGGACGGCCGAAGCACATCTGTAATGTCTGGATTATTTCATTTACCATTGATGGAATTAAAAGTTTACTTTTTACCAATTCCATAGTACGACCACGAAGGCACGATTGAAGGCGCATTAGATTCTCGCCATCACTGTAACCGGCCAACTCGGTGCTATTTCTGTAGTTGCTAATGAAGATCGGCCAATCTTCGGGATTGCCGTCGAGTTTTGGGAGCTCTTTAGGTATTACCTGTCTAGCAGCAATTTGCGCAGGTGTTGGTTGGCGTAAAGGAAAGTTATTTGCTAGCAAACACGAACCGTGCGGTTCACCCTGTGAAATAATTTTATATTTCCTATCCAAATATTGGCGTTGAAGCTCCTTTTCTTCTTCCAGCAGCTGCAACTTATATGTATATATAAATATCAATGAACTTTCTCTCCTCGCTCTTCTTTGACACAATAAATTTACCGAATTCATTTTAAATTCGAATTTGAAGTTAACTTAATTTTATTCTTCATCAATAAAATCAGTCTTAGGGTAACCATCCAAGAATAAAAAATTACTATACAATCAAAAAACTTAAAAGTGACATTGATATGATATTTTATTAAAAATATAAAAAGCAAAACCAACCACGTACATACATATGTCCTAACGGAAAATAAGTGATCTGACTTTCAAACAGTGTGCAGCTACCAAGAAATAGTTGAGAAAAAGCAACTTTAATAACATCAATTTGAACTTGAAAAAAAGAGAACAAGAAAAAAAAATTGCTTACCAACAAAAATAAATAAAACGCGTTACTGCACCTAGAGACAGTGAACCCTACCTTTAATGATATTATATAGCATTTTTAGGTCAAATAAAACTTTTTTCATTTCAAAAGAACCTTTATTCATTTTAAATTAAACTTTTTTCATTTTAAATGAAACTTTTTTCATTTCAAATGAATCTTTTTTCAAGTCAAATGAAACCATACTATAAGGTAATTGTGAATATATTTATATCGTACTTTATAACACTAAGTATTTATCAAATTTTTCTTTAAAACAACTATTTCTAATGAGCCACATTGAAGGACAAATTTTTGCTTAAATTTTCTTTGTGAATTTAAGCTGCAGTTAAGGTAATGTAACTACGCCATAGAGTAGAAAAGATCACTTTTTACCGTTATGTTTTTCAGTATAGTTAAAAAAGACCTCTCCACAGTCCAGTTCTCTCAATACCTTGCTATCGTTCTATGTTGTTTGGTAAGACGGTCAAAGAGAAAAGCATAATACAGAGGATTCAACCGATGTGTTAGTTGGTGTCAGACAGTGAATAGGAAACACGCTCACACCATGCTCTTGTGTTCCTTCTGTTTGTTCTCTACGTTGCTTTATTCCTACGTTATTAACGAAGTATATGTAGAAGAATGTGCTTTACATATAAGAGGAGTAGACACAAGTAAAAAATATAGGTGCTTATTTTAAGTGGGTGGTTAAACTGTAATATATAAGTTGCCTAGCGTATAACCCTGCTACTTTATCTATTAAAAATTGAAATGATCAAAAGGCAAGGCTAAACTTAGCCGACCTTAACTGCAGCTTAAATTCACAAAGAAAATTTAAGCAAAAATTTTGCCTTCAATGTGGCTAATTAGAAATAGTTGCCTTAAAGAAAAATTTGATATATACTTAGCGTTATAAAGTACGATATAAATATATTCACAATTACCTTAGTAGTATGGTTTCATTTGACTTGAAAAAAGACTTATTTGAAATGAAAAAAGTTTCATTTAAAATGAAAAAAGTTTCATTTAAAATGAAAAAAGGTTCACTTGAAATGAAAAAAGTTTCATTTAAAATGAAAAAAATTTCAAGATCGCGGGTTCGAATCGAGCTCAAGGCCTAACAATAATTTTTTATCATTATTATTGTTATGATAAATTTTTTCTTAATTGAAAAAATTTTTAAATTAGAATAGAAGAAAGAAAAAATTTTAGACAACTGCCAAAGCTCGTTGTATAGATCCATTTCGGGAACTGCTAAATTCCTTCATCGGCAACGTTTAGGCGCCGCTGCTATAACCATTCAGCTATCACAGCGGTTTTTTGTTTGTCTTCATTAATCCTACTTCTATTCTGTTTCGTGCCAATTGATATTCACAACACTGCGACATCTGTTGCAGAATGGCTGTGAAAATTGGACTTGTTTGTTGGCAATGCCGCCATAGTGTCATAATTTATTGACACTTTTTTTCCCCGTGCTCTGGGATGTATTAACAATTTTTGTTGTTATATCGGCCTACTGATTTTAAGATCGCGGGTTCGAATCGAGCTCAAGGCCTAACAATAATTTTTTATCATTATTATTGTTATGATAAATTTTTTCTTAATTGAAACAATTTTTAAATTAGAATAGAAGAAAGAAAAAATTTTAGACAACTGCCAAAGCTCGTTGTATAGATCCATTTCGGGAACTGCTAAATTCCTTCATCTTCAACGTTTAGGCGCCGCTGCTATAACCATTCAGCTATCACAGCGGTTTTTTGTTTGTCTTCATTAATCCTACTTCTATTCTGTTTCGTGCCAATTGATATTCACAACACTGCGACATCTGTTGCAGAATGGCTGTGAAAATTGGACTTGTTTGTTGGCAATGCCGCCATAGTGTCATAATTTATTGACACTTTTTTTCCCCGTGCTCTGGGATGTATTAACAATTTTTGTTGTTATATCGGCCTACTGATTTTAAGATCGCGGGTTCGAATCGAGCTCAAGGCCTAACAATAATTTTTTATCATTATTATTGTTATGATAAATTTTTTCTTAATTGAAAAAATTTTTAAATTAGAATAGAAGAAAGAAAAAATTTTAGACAACTGCCAAAGCTCGTTGTATAGATCCATTTCGGGAACTGCTAAATTCCTTCATCGGCAACGTTTAGGCGCCGCTGCTATAACCATTCAGCTATCACAGCGGTTTTTTGTTTGTCTTCATTAATCCTACTTCTATTCTGTTTCGTGCCAATTGATATTCACAACACTGCGACATCTGTTGCAGAATGGCTGTGAAAATTGGACTTGTTTGTTGGCAATGCCGCCATAGTGTCATAATTTATTGACACTTTTTTTCCCCGTGCTCTGGGATGTATTAACAATTTTTGTTGTTATATCGGCCTACTGATTTTAAGATCGCGGGTTCGAATCGAGCTCAAGGCCTAACAATAATTTTTTATCATTATTATTGTTATGATAAATTTTTTCTTAATTGAAAAAATTTTTAAATTAGAATAGAAGAAAGAAAAAATTTTAGACAACTGCCAAAGCTCGTTGTATAGATCCATTTCGGGAACTGCTAAATTCCTTCATCATCAACGTTTAGGCGCCGCTGCTATAACCATTCAGCTATCACAGCGGTTTTTTGTTTGTCTTCATTAATCCTACTTCTATTCTGTTTCGTGCCAATTGATATTCACAACACTGCGACATCTGTTGCAGAATGGCTGTGAAAATTGGACTTGTTTGTTGGCAATGCCGCCATAGTGTCATAATTTATTGACACTTTTTTTCCCCGTGCTCTGGGATGTATTAACAATTTTTGTTGTTATATCGGCCTACTGATTTTAAGATCGCGGGTTCGAATCGAGCTCAAGGCCTAACAATAATTTTTTATCATTATTATTGTTATGATAAATTTTTTCTTAATTGAAAAAATTTTTAAATTAGAATAGAAGAAAGAAAAAATTTTTGACAACTGCCAAAGCTCGTTGTATAGATCCATTTCGGGAACTGCTAAATTCCTTCATCGGCAACGTTTAGGCGCCGCTGCTATAACCATTCAGCTATCACAGCGGTTTTTTGTTTGTCTTCATTAATCCTACTTCTATTCTGTTTCGTGCCAATTGATATTCACAACACTGCGACATCTGTTGCAGAATGGCTGTGAAAATTGGACTTGTTTGTTGGCAATGCCGCCATAGTGTCATAATTTATTGACACTTTTTTTCCCCGTGCTCTGGGATGTATTAACAATTTTTGTTGTTATATCGGCCTACTGATTTTAAGATCGCGGGTTCGAATCGAGCTCAAGGCCTAACAATAATTTTTTATCATTATTATTGTTATGATAAATTTTTTCTTAATTGAAAAAATTTTTAAATTAGAATAGAAGAAAGAAAAAATTTTAGACAACTGCCAAAGCTCGTTGTATAGATCCTATACAATTCAATTCAATTAAGAAAAAATTTATCATAACAATAATAATGATAAAAAATTATTGTTAGGCCTTGAGCTCGATTCGAACCCGCGATCTTAAAATCAGTAGGCCGATATAACAACAAAAATTGTTAATACATCCCAGAGCACGGGGAAAAAAAGTGTCAATAAATTATGACACTATGGCGGCATTGCCAACAAACAAGTCCAATTTTCACAGCCATTCTGCAACAGATGTCGCAGTGTTGTGAATATCAATTGGCACGAAACAGAATAGAAGTAGGATTAATGAAGACAAACAAAAAACCGCTGTGATAGCTGAATGGTTATAGCAGCGGCGCCTAAACGTTGCCGATGAAGGAATTTAGCAGTTCCCGAAATGGATCTATACAACGAGCTTTGGCAGTTGTCTAAAATTTTTTCTTTCTTCTATTCTAATTTAAAAATTTTTTCAATTAAGAAAAAATTTATCATAACAATAATAATGATAAAAAATTATTGTTAGGCCTTGAGCTCGATTCGAACCCGCGATCTTAAAATCAGTAGGCCGATATAACAACAAAAATTGTTAATACATCCCAGAGCACGGGGAAAAAAAGTGTCAATAAATTATGACACTATGGCGGCATTGCCAACAAACAAGTCCAATTTTCACAGCCATTCTGCAACAGATGTCGCAGTGTTGTGAATATCAATTGGCACGAAACAGAATAGAAGTAGGATTAATGAAGACAAACAAAAAACCGCTGTGATAGCTGAATGGTTATAGCAGCGGCGCCTAAACGTTGCCGATGAAGGAATTTAGCAGTTCCCGAAATGGATCTATACAACGAGCTTTGGCAGTTGTCTAAAATTTTTTCTTTCTTCTATTCTAATTTAAAAATTTTTTCAATTAAGAAAAAATTTATCATAACAATAATAATGATAAAAAATTATTGTTAGGCCTTGAGCTCGATTCGAACCCGCGATCTTAAAATCAGTAGGCCGATATAACAACAAAAATTGTTAATACATCCCAGAGCACGGGGAAAAAAAGTGTCAATAAATTATGACACTATGGCGGCATTGCCAACAAACAAGTCCAATTTTCACAGCCATTCTGCAACAGATGTCGCAGTGTTGTGAATATCAATTGGCACGAAACAGAATAGAAGTAGGATTAATGAAGACAAACAAAAAACCGCTGTGATAGCTGAATGGTTATAGCAGCGGCGCCTAAACGTTGCCGATGAAGGAATTTAGCAGTTCCCGAAATGGATCTATACAACGAGCTTTGGCAGTTGTCTAAAATTTTTTCTTTCTTCTATTCTAATTTAAAAATTTTTTCAATTAAGAAAAAATTTATCATAACAATAATAATGATAAAAAATTATTGTTAGGCCTTGAGCTCGATTCGAACCCGCGATCTTAAAATCAGTAGGCCGATATAACAACAAAAATTGTTGAAAAAAATTTCATTTAAAATGAAAAAAGTTTCATTTAAAATGAAAAAAGTTTCATTTGAAATGAAAAAAGTTTCATTTGACTTGAAAAAAGTTTCATTTGACCTGAAAATGCTATATATAAACTCAAAGAAGATTTTGGTATTAAGAGAACATATTTTAATTTAAGAACAGATGGTGTTAATGTCGAAGCGAGGAACATTGAAGAGTTACATTGTAAATTACGAATGATATTGAGCGAAATGAACACAAAATACTCTTTGGATCCCAACGAAATGTATACTCCCTTTGTTCAAATAAAATTGAACATGTATGTACATAAACATGTGAACAAAAATTAGTAATACACAAAGGTCTACAAGTAGGATATGTAGCAGCACGCACATACACAGCCACGCTCACCTGATAAAATGCTTGGTCTTGTTCGTTTATTTTGTGGATGCTATTTGGCACTGTTGTACTTTTCAGGTCCAAGAAAAGTGTAGTAGCTGCTAACGAAAACTGCGTAAAATTTTTATTGTAAAATTACAAAGAAATATCCTTATTTACTTTCACACGAGCACTTAATTACACCTCTCTTTAAAATCCATATGTTTTGGGCAATTTTAATTAACAAATTGTGATACTTAATTACCCCGGACGATTACTAAAACACAACAAAACCGTTGGGGGAGGTATTAACAAATTAACGTTTTATATTACGTTTTATATTTTTTAAAAAGGTAGCGGACTTGTGTCCGCTTTCATATTTATTGGTTGTGATTCAACTTAAGAATAATTACAATGAATGTCTTAACTTAAAATTACACCTATCATTGGCCATACGTCACGTTGCATTTGCATGTGTGCCCTATTTCTTGTTATTGCCCAAAATCGAACTATTGCTGATAGTTGTTTACTGTGCTTATTGCTGACTGTTGTTTGTTACAATTAAACCGATGATGAAGCATTTAATGAAGTTGCGCGTGCAGGCCGTTGGTAAGGGTCAACTTGGTAAGCGGTTGCCTTAACTCTTCCCCCTTTAAGTGTGAGCGTCCTCGATCATTAGTAGAATGGCAAATTGTTAAAACTCACATATGTTGGAATATGATTTTCTTGACTTGACTGGCTAACTTCTTGATTCGTAATAGATTGTATTGGCTTTGCTATTTCTTCTTCTACATATCGTATTTCCACGGATCGTTTCCTTAGGAAAAAAATAAGTATTATGATTATTAGGAATGCTGCCGTTGTGAAACTTCCGACAGAGAGTGTCGCTTTTTTAATAGAATTGATTTGATGCGTGTTTTTGATCTGCAGGTCTTTTAAAGCTTCTATGGAGAGTAATTCGATGTGGTCTTTTTCTAATGGAGTTGGATGTAGTATTGCGGGAATGGTTTCAATTGGTCTTGCTTCAACATTTTCGAATGTTTGGCCGTTTATTTTTATTGTTGCATTGTAAAATATTATCACATGCGGTCCATTGGTTGAGATACTTTATCAGTTTCCACTTCGCCTTTGAACCGGTTTCGCAATATTATTCCGGGTTTGATTTCTTCTAAGGTAGGGACGTGATGGCCGTTCGTTGTCGAACAAGTCGAATTTAAACTATTTATTATTCTAGCTACACATAAGTCTTTACTTAAATCTATAACGTTTGCTTCTTTACAGATCGTTAGATCATTATAACTTTCACAATCATTTTTTATTTCGTACAGTGAATATTTTCCTTTTAGTATTTCATTATACTCAGTTTTTATTATAGTATTTTTTGCCCTTTTTACAGGTCGTATGATAATTCTTCTAAATATTTCTTTCAATGTCAGCGGTATTTTAACCATGTATAAAATTTTTATTCCTTTACTTAGTGCATTTATTTGTGATATTTCTAGTGCTTCTTCGCCACTTTTAAATGGTATTTTTTCCTTTTTCATCTTTTTGATTGACAATTCTATTTCTTCTTTGCTTAATATTACAGAGTTCAATATATTTTCTTTTGCCCATTGGATGGCATATTTTATATTTATTAATTCTTCCTTAATTAACCTAATTCTATTTTGCAAAATTATTATGATTTCCGTTACAACATTTTCTTCTTTTCTAATAGTGTTTATCATTCTATCAACTATATTAGTTATGTTATTTATTCGTTTTTCAAATAGGTTATTAATTACTACTTGCTCATTATTATTTTCGTTTAGATTATTTAAATTATTGGTCATTATGTTTAAATCTTCGTGGTCGGGAGATCCGGCTATGAATTTCCATGCCGTTCCCAACATATCAATGGATCTTTTAGTTTTATAATTGATGTTAGAGGGCTTAAGTGTATTTAGGATTTCAAGGGTTTGAATGGTTTCATGTTTGAGGAGGGGATATAGGAAGTGATCGTTAGGGATTTGGTTATTTATCTCTTCATATGTCTCTGTCAAAAATTGTTCGTATTTTTCTAAGTCGATGAGGTGAATGAGTCTAAATGTTCCGTCTTGTATTTTCGCTTGTCCATTGTCTATTGCTACCAGTTGGGATTTGCTGTAGTCTAGAATTCGAACGTCTGAGGAAGAGGTAGTAGTCGCAATGAGGAGAATAAGAAGTTTGTAGAGGTCCATTTTATCTGGAAATTTAATTAGGTTTTTATTGGAGATTTGTGAATTGTTCGTCCTGATACTGTTTTAACTGTTGTCCTGTGATTTTCAAGACTTCCTCCTTTTTATACTTTGGAGTTAGCTTGGAGCCTAGTCTCTTGTTAATTTTAACATATATTATTTCTCCTGTTGGGAAATCCTTATTTTTATACTCAGTTGAGCAGAGCTCACAGAGTATATTAACTTTGATTGGATAACGGTTGGTTGTACAGGTATAAAGGAATCGAGATAGATATAGACTTCCATATATCAAAATCATCAGTATCGAAAAAAAATTTGATTGAGCCATGTCCGTCCGTCCGTCCGTATGTCCGTTAACACGATAACTTGAGTAAATTTTAAAGGGTATCTTGATGAAATTTGGTACGTAGATTCCTGGGCACTCATCTCAGATCGCTATTTAAAATGAACGATATCGGATTATAACCACGCCCATTTTTTCGATATCGAAAATTTCGAAAAACCGAAAAAATGCGATAATTCATTGCCAAAGGCGGATAAAGCGATGAAACTTGGTAGATGGGTTGATGTTATGACGCAGAATAGAAAATTAGTAAGATTTTGGACAATGGGCGTGGCACCGCCCACTTTTACAAGAAGGTATTTTAAAAGTTTTGCAAGCCGTAATTTGGCAGTCGTTGAAGATATCATGATGAAATTTGGCAGGAACGTTACAACTATTACTATATATGTGCTAAATAAAAATTAGCAAAATTGGATGAAGAACACGCCCACTTTTTAAAAAAAATTTTTTTTAAATTCAAATTTTAACAAAAAATCTTTACTGTATATAAGTAAATTAAGTCAAAATTCAACTCCAGTAATGATATGATGCAACAAAATACAAAAATAAAAGAAAATTTCAAAATGGGCGTGGCTCCGCCTATTTTCATTTAGTTTGTCTAGAATACTTTTAATGCCATAAGTCGAACAAAAATTTACCAATCCTTCTTAAATTTGGTATGGGCATAAATTCTATGACGGTAACTGTTTTCTGTGAAAATGGGCGAAATCGGTGGAAGCCACGCCCAGTTTTTATACACAGTCCACCGTCTGGCCTTCCGCTCGGCCGTTAACACAATAACTTGAGCAAAAACCGATATATTTTTACTAAACTTAGTCCACGTACTTATCTGAACCCAGTTTATCTTTGTATAAAAAATGGCCGAAATCCGACCATAACCACGCCCACTTTATCGATATCGAAAATTACGAAAAATGAAAGAAATGCCATAATTCTATACCAAATACGAAAAAAGGGATGAAACATGGTAAATGGGTTGATTGACGCAAAATATAACTTTGGAAAAAACTTTGTAAAATGGGTGTGACACCTACCATATTAAGTAGAAGAAAATGAAAAAGTTCTACAAGGCGAAATCAACAGCGTTTGGAATCTTGGCAGGAATACTGTTAGCGGTATTGCATATATAAATAAAATAGCAGTACCCGACAGATGATTTTCTGAATCACCTGGTCCACATTTTGGTCGATATCGCGAAAACGCCTTCACATATACATCTAAGGGCCACTCGATTTTAAAACCCTCATTAATACCTTTAATTTGATATCCATATCGTACAAACACATTCTAGAGTCACCCCTGGGCCACCCTAATGGCGATATCTCAAAAAGGCGTCCACCTATAGACCCAATGCCCACTCCCTCTTAAAATGCTCAGTAACACCTTTCGTTTGATACCCATATCGTACAAACATTCTAGAGTCACCCCTGGCCCACCCTAATGGCGATATCTCGAAAAGGCGTCCACCTATAGACCTAATGCCCACTCCCTCCTAAAATGCTCAGTAACACCTTTCGTATGATACCCATATCGTACAAACATTCTAGAGTCACCCCTGGCCCACCCTAATGACGATATCTCGAAAAGGTGGCCACCTATAGACCTAATGCCGACTCCCTCTTAAAATGCTCAGTAACACCTTTCGTTTGATACCCATATCGTACAAACATTCTAGAGTCACCCTTGGTCCACCTTTATGGCGATATCTCGAAAAGGCGTCCACCTATAGACCTAATGCCCACTCCCTCTTAAAATACTCAGTAACACCTTTCGTTATTTACCCATATCGTACAAACATTCTAGAGTCACCCCTGGCCCACCCTAATGGCGATATCTCAAAAAGGCGTCCACCTATAAACCCAATGCCCACTCCCTCTTAAAATGCTCAGTAACACCTTTCGTTTGATACCCATATCGTACAAACATTCTAGAGTCACCCCTGGCCCACCCTAATGGCGATATCTCGAAAAGGCGTCCACCTATAGACCTAATGCCCACTCCCTCCTAAAATGCTCAGTAACACTTTTCGTATGATACCCATCTCGTATAAACATTCTAGAGTCACCCCTGGCCCACCCTAATGGCGATATCTCGAAAAGGTGGCCACCTATAGACCTAATGCCCACTCCCTCTTAAAATGCTCAGTAACACCTTTCGTTTGATACCCATATCGTACAAACATTCTAGAGTCACCCTTGGTCCACCTTTATGGCGATATCTCGAAAAGGCGTCCACCTATAGAACTAAGGATTACTCCCTTTTAAAATACTCATTACTACCTTTCATTTGATACCCATATCGTACAAACACATTCTAGAGTCACCCTGGCCCACCCTAATGGCGATATCTCGAAAAGGCGTCCACCTATAGACCTAATGCCCACTCCGTCTTAAAATGCTCAGTAACACCTTTCGTTTGATATCCATATCGTACAAACATTCTAGATTCACCCTTGGTCGACCTTTATGGCGATATCTCGAAAAGGCGTCCACCTATAGACCTAATGCCCACTCCCTCTTAAAATGCTCAGTAACACCTTTCGTTTGATACCCATATCGTACATACACATTCTAGAGTCACCCCTGGCCCACCCTAATGGCGATATCTCGAAAAGGCGTCCACCTATAGACCTAATGCCCACTCCCTCTTAAAATGCTCAGTAACACCTTTCGTTTGATACCCATATCGTACAAACATTCTAGAGTCACCCTTGATCCACCTTTATGGCGATATCTCGAAAAGGCTTCCACCTATAGAACTAAAGAGTATTCCCTTTTAAAATACTCATTACCACCTTTCATTTGATACCCATATCGTACAAACACATTCTAGAGTCACCCCTGGCCCACCCTAATGGCGATATTTCGAAAAGGCGTCCACCTATAGAACTAATGCCCACTCCCTTTTAAAATGCTCAGTAACACCTTTTGTTTGATACCCATATCGTACAAACATTCTAGTGTTACCCTTGGTCCACCTTTATGGCGATATCTCGAAAAGGCTTCCACCTATAGAACTAAGGAGTATTCCCTTTTAAAATACTCATTACCACCTTTCATTTGATACCCATATCGTACAAACACATTCTAGAGTCACCCCTGGCCCACCCTAATGGCGATATCTCGAAAAGGCGTCCACCTATAGACCTAATGCCCACTCCCTCTTAAAATGCTCAGTAACACCTTTCGTTTGATACCCATATCGTACATACACATTCTAGAGTCACCCCTGGCCCACCCTAATGGCGATATCTCGAAAAGGCGTCCACCTATAGACCTAATGCCCACTCCCTCTTAAAATGCTCAGTAACACCTTTCGTTTGATACCCATATCGTACAAACATTCTAGAGTCACCCTTGATCCACCTTTATGGCGATATCTCGAAAAGGCTTCCACCTATAGAACTAAAGAGTATTCCCTTTTAAAATACTCATTACCACCTTTCATCTGATACCCATATCGTACAAACACATTCTAGAGTCACCCCTGCCCACCTTAATGGCGATATCTCGAAAAGGCGTCCACCCATAGACCTAATTCCCACTCCCTCTTAAAATGCTCAGTAACACCTTTCGTTTGATACCCATATCGTACAAACATTCTAGAGTCACCCCTGGCCCACCCTAATGGCGATATCTCGAAAAGGCGTCCACCTATAGACCTAATGCCCACTCCCTCTTAAAATGCTCAGTAACACCTTTCGTTTGATACCCATATCGTACATACACATTCTAGAGTCACCCCTGGCCCACCCTAATGGCGATATCTCGAAAAGGCGTCCACCTATAGACCTAATGCCCACTCCCTCTTAAAATGCTCAGTAACACCTTTCGTTTGATACCCATATCGTACAAACATTCTAGAGTCACCCTTGATCCACCTTTATGGCGATATCTCGAAAAGGCTTCCACCTATAGAACTAAAGAGTATTCCCTTTTAAAATACTCATTACCACCTTTCATTTGATACCCATATCGTACAAACACATTCTAGAGTCACCCCTGGCCCACCCTAATGGCGATATTTCGAAAAGGCGTCCACCTATAGAACTAATGCCCACTCCCTTTTAAAATGCTCAGTAACACCTTTTGTTTGATACCCATATCGTACAAACATTCTAGTGTTACCCTTGGTCCACCTTTATGGCGATATCTCGAAAAGGCTTCCACCTATAGAACTAAGGAGTATTCCCTTTTAAAATACTCATTACCACCTTTCATTTGATACCCATATCGTACAAACACATTCTAGAGTCACCCCTGGCCCACCCTAATGGCGATATCTCGAAAAGGCGTCCACCTATAGACCTAATGCCCACTCCCTCTTAAAATGCTCAGTAACACCTTTCGTTTGATACCCATATGGTACAAACACATTCTAGAGTCACCCCTGGCCCACCCTAATGACGATATCTCGAAAAGGCGTCCACCTATAGACCTAATGCCCACTCCCTCTTAAAATGCTCAGTAACACCTTTCATTTGATTCCCATATCGTACAAACACATTCTAGAGTCACCCCTGGTCCACCTTTATGGCGATTTCTCGAAAAGGCGTTCACCTATAGAACTAAAGCCCATTCCCTTTTAAAATACTCATTACCACCTTTCATTTGATACCCATATCGTACAAACACATTCTAGAGTCACCCCTGGCACACCTTAATGGCGATATCCCGAAAAGGCGTCCACCGATGGACCTAAGGCCCGCTCCCTCTTAAAGTGCTCAGTAACACCTTTCATTTGATACCCATATCGTACAAACAAATTCTAGAGTCAGCCCTGGTCCACCTTTATGGCGGCATCCCTAAATGGCGTCCATCCATAGAACTATGGCCTACTCTCTCTTAAAATACTCTTTAATACCTTCCATTTGATACACATGCCATACAACCACATTCCAGGGTTACCCTAGGTTCATTTTCCTACATGGTGATTTTCCTTATTTTGTCTCCATAGCTCTCAACTGAGTATGTAATGTTCGGTTACACCCGAACTTAGCCTTCCTTACTTGTTAGGTCTGTTTTTGTTGTGATACGAGAGATCCTGTTCTTGTTTTTTCTTGAGTAAGGCAATGTTTTCTTGCCTTTTCTGTTCTAATTGTTGTGGGTCATTGTAAAGTCTATTTCCGAAAAATATCTCTATGGGTTTGTTCTTTGTGGTTGAGTGAATCGACGAATTGTACTCCTGTACCGATTTAAATAGAAGTTCTTCGAATGTTGTTGTAGGCTGATTGCTTTTGAGACATCTCATTATTTCTGAAAGTGTGCTGTGGAATCTTTCTACTTGACCGTTACTTGTGCTACTGTACGGTGGTGTGGTGTGGACGTTAATGGACATTTCATCCTTAAGTAAGGATGAGATTGAGGCAGAGTTAAGAGATTTCCGTTATCAAATACTACGAGTCTTGGTATTCCAAATGCGATCATTAGTTCTCGAATCGGATCTTTAATATGCTCTATTGCTCTAGAAGGTATCATTTTAACCTGGGCGTACTTAGAGAATTTATCAATTGCGGTAAGTATTAATTTTTTTTCAGTGGAATATATGTCAACGTGGACTATTTCACCTGGAGACTGAGGAATGGGGGTCGGCTGAATTTGCGGTTTTGCTGGAGGCCTATCATATTTTTGGACGCGACAAGTTGAACATTTTTTTACAAATTGTTCAATTTTCGCATACATTCTTGGAAAGTAGAATTTACGTAAAATTTGGGTTTTATTTTCGCGGCTGTTTCTGTGAGCTCGTTGATGTTCTTCGATTATGATTTGCTCCTGTTCTATTTCTGATGTGACGTCCTGAAGTAGAGTTTGTGTGTAACGGATTTTAACATTACTAAAGTGGAGAGGAAATATTTCCTGAATTTTGCCCATCAACCCTTCTGTAGTGTACCCTTCTGTAGTGTACAGACCGTTGACGAGGGCTGGATCGAAATATCTTTTAAATATATCAATGATGTCCTGTGTAGAAAAGTTTGGCTTTGTAATTGTATGTCTGTGGAAAGCAGGGAATGGTAACTGGAACATGTAGCTATCCTCGTTGCCAAACATTAGAAACAATTGATTCTTAAAAACATTTATGGGGGCTTCAGTGGCATTAATGAGAGGGTGTGAGGAGCTTTCGCTGCTATGTTCTGTGGTTGTGAGGGTGTTAATGTCAGTTTGTGGTTATTAGTTGTATTCTTCCAGGATACACTTCCATCTTTTCATTTTTCCATTGTGGTTTTTATTGCTCAATGCAAAAGTGAGTGGCTGGTGATCAGTGAAAATTACAACCTTTGCAGATCCATATAAGTAGTTTCGTAAGGCAGCGAGGGCCCAAATTATTGCCAGCATTTCTTTTTCATTTGCAGCGTAATTCTCCTCTGTTTTATTTAGTGATCGAGATATGAAAGTTATCGGTTTCCCCGATTGTTCAAGGACGGCACCTAGAGCGTAGTTTGAAGCGTCTGTGGTGAGGTGGAATTCTTCTTTGAAATTAGGGTACGATAGTATGACTTCTTCCGATGTTAATGCTGATTTTATTTTATTGAAGGCATCAATAGCGTCGTTATCGAACACAACCGGCTTTTTGTTGGAAGAATTTTTGGACGCATGTCCATCTTCCCCTCTTAAAAGCGAGGTCAGAGGTTTAGCTAGCTTAGCGTGATCTCTGATGAAGCGTCGATAATAGCCCGAGAGGCCAAGAAAAGATCTTAAGTCTTTCAATGTTCGTGGACATGAATTCTTGAATGGCTTTTACTTTAGCGGGATTGGTCTTTATACCTGTGGGGGATATGATAAATCCTAAAAATTCGACTTCTTGACGAAAAAATTCGCACTTGTCGAGCTGGACTTTCATGTTCGCTTTTTCTAGCGTATGAAAAATTTTTCCGACGTTTTGAAGGTGGTTTTGTTCGTCTTTGCCAAATACTATTATATCATCTATGTAGACATAACATATTTTTCCTATGTGCTCCTTCAATATATCGTCGAGTGCGCGCTGGAAAATAGAGGGTGCGTTCTTTAGTCCGAACGGAAGTCTTGCAACCCTGCGAATCGATACTCGATACTCGACTTAATTATAACCACCCACACCATCACCGCCACATGCATATGCATGCATATACATGCACGTGTATGTGTGTTTTTTTCGTCAACACTCATGCATATGCATGTCGGGGTTGATGTGTGGGTGCATTTCCCCTCCAAAAGGGAGGATTTTGCGGGTCAACGGTTGTAGCTTTTTATACAACCGGCCTCTTGGATTCTAACAGCCAACCAGCTAACATCTGCCGCCAGCGATCTCTGCCGTTCTAAAAAAATAAAAAAAAAAGGTAATATTGTACCCAAATTATTTCTACTTTTATCTAAGAAAGTCCACCCATTATAACGAGGAAAATCCTCTTGTGTTTTCTCTTATTTCATTGGAGTGAACTGCCACCCGAGACCGACCCTTGTGCGCCTACCCACTGCCGGTTTACGACGCACTCAGGCCGAGCATTTGGTCCTTCTCCCCGAGAAAGGAATTAAAGCGCATATACAGTCCACACAACATAAGATCATAGCTGTCCCCACCAAAATTACAGAAATTGCCATAAAAAGCTATCCGGAGAATTTTGCCATAACCAACAGCTATACCACAAAAAGTTTGAACGTTTGCTATTCACAACAGCGTCAAAACACTGAGCAAGCGACAGCCAGCGGAAGCCACTGCAGCACACAAGATACTTGCCACGCCAAACCAGAACATCGCCAAACAAAAGTAAGTGCAATATTTCTTGCCACAATTTGTTTTTTTTGGTTATAAAAAATAAATAAAACCGTCTAAAAAATATATTCCAAGTGCCACACGCGTAGTGACTGTGATTAACTGCGAAAAGTGTGAAAAATGTATTAGTGTCGAAAAACAAATTAAGTGCAAACGCGGCACATTAACGTTGTCTTAAATTCCTTGTGACTATCTGGCCTGTCCCCCCACCAGCGGTAAGGTTCTCCAGACACAGCACAGGGAAGAGGTGCACATAACCTCACTTTCACAAAAAAAAATTCACGCCATTCGACTGCGGCAAAATTCAGTTTCTTTTGCGTCACTATTATTTTCACTAATTTCTCTAATTAATCTTGTTACACAGTTTTGTTCTTTGTTGCATAAGATTTATTTCACGGTTTCACACTTTTCGTCGAGTTTATATCAACGCGCGCACTTATTATACTCAGTTGAGCAGATCTCACAGAGTATATTAACTTTGATTGCATAACGGTTGGTTGTACAGGTATAAAGGAATCGAGATAGATATAGACTTCCATATATCAAAATCATCAGTATCGAAAAAAAATTCGATTGAGCCATGTCCGTCGGTCCGTCCGTCTGTCCGTTAACACGATAACTTAAGTAAATTTTGAGGTATCTTGATGAAATTTGGTATGTAGCTTCCTGGTCACTCATCTCACATCGCTATTTAAAATGAACGATATCGGACGATAACCACGCCCACTTTATCGATATCGAAAATTTCGAAAAATCGAAAAAGTGCGATAATTCATTACCAAATACGCATTAAGCGATGAAACTTGGTAGGTGAGTTGAGCTTATGACGCAGAATAGAAAACTAGTAAAATTTTGGACAATGGGCGTGGCACCGCCCACTTTTAAATGAAGGTAATTTAGAAGTTTTGCAAGCTGTAATTTGGCAGTCGTTGAAGATATCATGATGAAATTTGGCAGGAACGTTGCTCTTATTACTTTATGTCTGCTTAATAAAAATTAACAAAATCGAAGAACGACCACGCCCACTTTTTAAAAAAAAATTTTTTAAATTCAAATTTTAAAAGAAAAGTTAATATCTTTACAGCATATAAGTGAATTATGCCAACATTCAACTCCAGTAATGATATGGTGCAACAAAATACAAAAATAAAAGAAAATTTCAAAATGGGCGTGGCTCCGCCCTTTTTCATTTAATTTGTCTAGGATGCTTTTAATGCCATAAGTCGAACAAAAATTAACCAATCCTTGTGAAATTTGGTAGAGGCTTAGCTCCTAGGACGATAACTGTTTTCTGTGAAAAAGGGCGAAATCGTTTGAAGCCACGCCCAGTTTTTATACACAGTCGATCGTCTGTCCTTCCGCTCGGCCGTTAACACGATAACTTGAGCAAAAATCGATATATCTTTACTAAACTCAGTTCACGTACTTAGCTGAGCTCACTTTGTATTGGTGTAAAAAATGGCCGAAATCCGACTGTGACCACGCCCACTTTTTCGATATCGAAAATTACGAAAAATGAAAAAAATGCCATAATTATATACCAAATACAAAAAAAGGAATGAAAAATGGTAATTTTATTGGTCTATTGACGCAAAATAAACTTTAGAAAAAAACTTGGTAAAATGGGTGTGACACCTACCATATTAAGTAGAAGAAAATGAAAAAGTTTTGCAGGGCGAAATCAAAAGCCCTTGGAATCTTGGAAGGAATACTGTACGTGGTATTACATATATAAATAAATTAGCGGTACCCGACAGATGATGTTCTGGATCACCCTGGTCCACATTTTGGTAGATATCTCGAAAACGCCTTCACATATACAACTAAGGGACACTCCCTTTTAAAACCCTCATTAATACCTTTAATTTGATACCCATATCGTACAAACACATTCTAGAGTCACCCCTGGCCCACCTTTATGGCGATATTTCGAAAGGGTATCCACCTATAGATCTAAGGCCCACTCCCTTTTAAAATACTCATTAACACCTTTCATTTGATACCCATATTGTACAAACAAATTCTAAAGTCACCCTGGCCTACCTTTATGGAGATATCTCGAAAAGGCGTCCACCTATAGAACTAAAACCCACGCCCTTTTAAAATACTCATTAACACTTTTCATTTGATACCCATATCGTACAAACAAATTCTAGAGTAACCCCTGGTCCACCTTTATGGCGATATCTCGAAAGGGCATCCACCTATAGATCTAAGGCCCACTCCCTTTTAAAATACTCATTAAAACCTTTCATTTGATACCCATATCGTACAAACAAATTCTAGAGTCACCCTGGTCTACCTTTATGGAGATATCTCGAAAAGGCATCCACATATAGAACTAAGGCCCACGCCCTTTTAAAATACTCATTAACACCTTTCATTTGATACCCATATCGTACAAACAAATTCTAGAGTCACCCTGGTCTACCTTTATGGAGATATCTAGAAAAGGCGTCCACCTATAGAACTAAGACCCAAGCCCTTTTAAAATACTCATTAACACCTTTCATGGTCCACCTTTATGGCGATATCTCGAAAGGGCATCCACCTATAGAACTAAGGCCCACGCCCTTTTAAAATACTCATTAACACCTTTCATTTGATACCCATATCGTACAAACAAATTCTAGAGTCACCCTGGTCTACCTTTATGGAGATATCTCGAAAAGACGTCCACCTATAGAACTAAGACCCACGCCCTTTTAAAATACTCATTAACACCTTTCATTTGATACCCATATCGTACAAACAAATTCTAGAGTCACCCTGGTCTACCTTTATGGAGATATCTCGAAAAGACGTCCACCTATAGAACTAATGCCCACGCCCTTTTAAAATACTCATTAACACCTTTCATTTGATACCCATATCGTACAAACAAATTCTAGAGTCACCCTGGTCTACCTTTATGGAGATATCTCGAAAAGACGTCCTCCTATAGAACTAAGACCCACGCCCTTTTAAAATACTCATTAGCACCTTTCATTTGATACCCATATCGTACAAACAAATTCTAGAGTAACCCCTGATCCACCTTTATTGCGATATCTCGAAAGGCCATCCACCTATAGATCTAAGGCCCACTCCTTTTTAAAATACCCATTAACACCTTTCATTTGATACCCATATCGTACAAACAAATTCTAGAGTAACCCCTGGTCCACCTTTATGGCGATATCTCGAAAGGGCATCCACCTATAGGTCTAAGGCCCACTCCTTTTTAAAATACCCATTAACACCTTTCATTTGATACCCATATCGTACAAACAAATTCTAGAGTAACCCCTGGTCCACCTTTATGGCGATATCTCGAAAGGGCATCCACCTATAGGTCTAAGGCCCACTCCTTTTTAAAATACCCATTAACACCTTTCATTTGATACCCATATCGTACAAACAAACTCTAGAGTAACCCCTGGTCCACCTTTATGGCGATATCTCGAAAGGGCATCCACCTATAGAACTAAGGCTCACGCCCTTTTAAAATACTCATTAACACCTTTCATTTGATACCCATATCGTACAAACAAATTCTAGAGTAACCCCTGGTCCACCTTTATGGCGATATCTCGAAAAGGCGTCCACCTATAGAACTTAGGCGCACGCCCTTTTAAAATACTCATTAACACCTTTCATTTGATACCCATATCGTACAAACAAATTCTAGAGTCACCCTGGTCTACCTTTATGGAGATATCTCGAAAAGACGTCCACCTATAGAACTAAGACCCACGCCCTTTTAAAATACTCATTAGCACCTTTCATTTGATACCCATATCGTACAAACAAATTCTAGAGTAACCCCTGATCCACCTTTATTGCGATATCTCGAAAGGCCATCCACCTATAGATCTAAGGCCCACTCCTTTTTAAAATACCCATTAGCACCTTTCATTTGATACCCATATCGTACAAACAAATTCTAGAGTAACCCCTGGTCCACCTTTATGGCGATATCTCGAAAGGCCATCCACCTATAGATCTAAGGCCCACTCCTTTTTAAAATACACATTAACACCTTTCATTTGATACCCATATCGTACAAACAAATTCTAGAGTAACCCCTGGTCCACCTTTATGGCGATATCTCGAAAGGGCATCCACCTATAGGTCTAAGGCCCACTCCTTTTTAAAATACCCATTAACACCTTTCATTTGATACCCATATCGTACAAACAAACTCTAGAGTAACCCCTGGTCCACCTTTATGGCGATATCTCGAAAGGGCATCCACCTATAGAACTAAGGCTCACGCCCTTTTAAAATACTTATTAACACCTTTCATTTGATACCCATATCGTACAAACAAATTCTAGAGTAACCCCTGGTCCACCTTTATGGCGATATCTCGAAAAGGCGTCCACCTATAGAACTTAGGCGCACGCCCTTTTAAAATACTCATTAACACCTTTCATTTGATACCCATATCGTACAAACAAATTCTAGAGTCACCCTGGTCTACCTTTATGGAGATATCTCGAAAAGACGTCCACCTATAGAACTAAGACCCACGCCCTTTTAAAATACTCATTAGCACCTTTCATTTGATACCCATATCGTACAAACAAATTCTAGAGTAACCCCTGATCCACCTTTATGGCGATATCTCGAAAGGGCATCCACCTATAGATCTAAGGCCCACTCCTTTTTAAAATACTCATTAACACCTTTCATTTGATACCCATATCGTACAAACAAATTCTAGAGTCACCCTGGTCTACCTTTATGGAGATATCTCGAAAAGACGTCCACCTATAGAACTAAGACCCACGCCCTTTTAAAATACTCATTAGCACCTTTCATTTGATACCCATATCGTACAAACAAATTCTAGAGTAACCCCTGATCCACCTTTATGGCGATATCTCGAAAGGGCATCCACCTATAGATCTAAGGCCCACTCCTTTTTAAAATACTCATTAACACCTTTCATTTGATACCCATATCGTACAAACAAATTCTAGAGTCACCCTGGTCTACCTTTATGGAGATATCTCGAAAAGACGTCCACCTATAGAACTAAGACCCACGCCCTTTTAAAATACTCATTAGCACCTTTCATTTGATACCCATATCGTACAAACAAATTCTAGAGTAACCCCTGATCCACCTTTATGGCGATATCTCGAAAGGGCATCCACCTATAAATCTAAGGCCCACTCCTTTTTAAAATACCCATTAACACCTTTCATTTGATACCCATATCGTACAAACAAACTCTAGAGTAACCCCTGGTCCACCTTTATGGCGATATCTCGAAAGGGCATCCACCTATAGAACTAAGGCTCACGCCCTTTTAAAATACTCATTAACACCTTTCATTTGATACCCATATCGTACAAACAAACTCTAGAGTAACCCCTGGTCCACCTTTATGGCGATATCTCGAAAGGGCATCCACCTATAGAACTAAGGCTCACGCCCTTTTAAAATACTCATTAACACCTTTCATTTGATACCCATATCGTACAAACAAACTCTAGAGTAACCCCTGGTCCACCTTTATGGCGATATCTCGAAAGGGCATCCACCTATAGAACTAAGGCTCACGCCCTTTTAAAATACTCATTAACACCTTTCATTTGATACCCATATCGTACAAACAAATTCTAGAGTAACCCCTGATCCACCTTTATTGCGATATCTCGAAAGGCCATCCACCTATAGATCTAAGGCCCACTCCTTTTTAAAATACCCATTAACACCTTTCATTTGATACCCATATCGTACAAACAAATTCTAGAGTAACCCCTGGTCCACCTTTATGGCGATATCTCGAAAGGGCATCCACCTATAGGTCTAAGGCCCACTCCTTTTTAAAATACCCATTAACACCTTTCATTTGATACCCATATCGTACAAACAAATTCTAGAGTAACCCCTGGTCCACCTTTATGGCGATATCTCGAAAGGGCATCCACCTATAGGTCTAAGGCCCACTCCTTTTTAAAATACCCATTAACACCTTTCATTTGATACCCATATCGTACAAACAAACTCTAGAGTAACCCCTGGTCCACCTTTATGGCGATATCTCGAAAGGGCATCCACCTATAGAACTAAGGCTCACGCCCTTTTAAAATACTCATTAACACCTTTCATTTGATACCCATATCGTACAAACAAATTCTAGAGTAACCCCTGGTCCACCTTTATGGCGATATCTCGAAAAGGCGTCCACCTATAGAACTTAGGCGCACGCCCTTTTAAAATACTCATTAACACCTTTCATTTGATACCCATATCGTACAAACAAATTCTAGAGTCACCCTGGTCTACCTTTATGGAGATATCTCGAAAAGACGTCCACCTATAGAACTAAGACCCACGCCCTTTTAAAATACTCATTAGCACCTTTCATTTGATACCCATATCGTACAAACAAATTCTAGAGTAACCCCTGATCCACCTTTATTGCGATATCTCGAAAGGCCATCCACCTATAGATCTAAGGCCCACTCCTTTTTAAAATACCCATTAGCACCTTTCATTTGATACCCATATCGTACAAACAAATTCTAGAGTAACCCCTGGTCCACCTTTATGGCGATATCTCGAAAGGCCATCCACCTATAGATCTAAGGCCCACTCCTTTTTAAAATACACATTAACACCTTTCATTTGATACCCATATCGTACAAACAAATTCTAGAGTAACCCCTGGTCCACCTTTATGGCGATATCTCGAAAGGGCATCCACCTATAGGTCTAAGGCCCACTCCTTTTTAAAATACCCATTAACACCTTTCATTTGATACCCATATCGTACAAACAAACTCTAGAGTAACCCCTGGTCCACCTTTATGGCGATATCTCGAAAGGGCATCCACCTATAGAACTAAGGCTCACGCCCTTTTAAAATACTTATTAACACCTTTCATTTGATACCCATATCGTACAAACAAATTCTAGAGTAACCCCTGGTCCACCTTTATGGCGATATCTCGAAAAGGCGTCCACCTATAGAACTTAGGCGCACGCCCTTTTAAAATACTCATTAACACCTTTCATTTGATACCCATATCGTACAAACAAATTCTAGAGTCACCCTGGTCTACCTTTATGGAGATATCTCGAAAAGACGTCCACCTATAGAACTAAGACCCACGCCCTTTTAAAATACTCATTAGCACCTTTCATTTGATACCCATATCGTACAAACAAATTCTAGAGTAACCCCTGATCCACCTTTATGGCGATATCTCGAAAGGGCATCCACCTATAGATCTAAGGCCCACTCCTTTTTAAAATACTCATTAACACCTTTCATTTGATACCCATATCGTACAAACAAATTCTAGAGTCACCCTGGTCTACCTTTATGGAGATATCTCGAAAAGACGTCCACCTATAGAACTAAGACCCACGCCCTTTTAAAATACTCATTAGCACCTTTCATTTGATACCCATATCGTACAAACAAATTCTAGAGTAACCCCTGATCCACCTTTATGGCGATATCTCGAAAGGGCATCCACCTATAGATCTAAGGCCCACTCCTTTTTAAAATACTCATTAACACCTTTCATTTGATACCCATATCGTACAAACAAATTCTAGAGTCACCCTGGTCTACCTTTATGGAGATATCTCGAAAAGACGTCCACCTATAGAACTAAGACCCACGCCCTTTTAAAATACTCATTAGCACCTTTCATTTGATACCCATATCGTACAAACAAATTCTAGAGTAACCCCTGATCCACCTTTATGGCGATATCTCGAAAGGGCATCCACCTATAAATCTAAGGCCCACTCCTTTTTAAAATACCCATTAACACCTTTCATTTGATACCCATATCGTACAAACAAACTCTAGAGTAACCCCTGGTCCACCTTTATGGCGATATCTCGAAAGGGCATCCACCTATAGAACTAAGGCTCACGCCCTTTTAAAATACTCATTAACACCTTTCATTTGATACCCATATCGTACAAACAAACTCTAGAGTAACCCCTGGTCCACCTTTATGGCGATATCTCGAAAGGGCATCCACCTATAGAACTAAGGCTCACGCCCTTTTAAAATACTCATTAACACCTTTCATTTGATACCCATATCGTACAAACAAACTCTAGAGTAACCCCTGGTCCACCTTTATGGCGATATCTCGAAAGGGCATCCACCTATAGAACTAAGGCTCACGCCCTTTTAAAATACTCATTAACACCTTTCATTTGATACCCATATCGTACAAACAAATTCTAGAGTAACCCCTGGTCCACCTTTATGGCGATATCTCGAAAAGGCGTCCACCTATAGAACTTAGGCGCACGCCCTTTTAAAATACTCATTAACACCTTTCATTTGATACCCATATCGTACAAACAAATTCTAGAGTCACCCTGGTCTACCTTTATGGAGATATCTCGAAAAGACGTCCACCTATAGAACTAAGACCCACGCCCTTTTAAAATACTCATTAGCACCTTTCATTTGATACCCATATCGTACAAACAAATTCTAGAGTAACCCCTGATCCACCTTTATTGCGATATCTCGAAAGGCCATCCACCTATAGATCTAAGGCCCACTCCTTTTTAAAATACCCATTAGCACCTTTCATTTGATACCCATATCGTACAAACAAATTCTAGAGTAACCCCTGGTCCACCTTTATGGCGATATCTCGAAAGGCCATCCACCTATAGATCTAAGGCCCACTCCTTTTTAAAATACACATTAACACCTTTCATTTGATACCCATATCGTACAAACAAATTCTAGAGTAACCCCTGGTCCACCTTTATGGCGATATCTCGAAAGGGCATCCACCTATAGGTCTAAGGCCCACTCCTTTTTAAAATACCCATTAACACCTTTCATTTGATACCCATATCGTACAAACAAACTCTAGAGTAACCCCTGGTCCACCTTTATGGCGATATCTCGAAAGGGCATCCACCTATAGAACTAAGGCTCACGCCCTTTTAAAATACTTATTAACACCTTTCATTTGATACCCATATCGTACAAACAAATTCTAGAGTAACCCCTGGTCCACCTTTATGGCGATATCTCGAAAAGGCGTCCACCTATAGAACTTAGGCGCACGCCCTTTTAAAATACTCATTAACACCTTTCATTTGATACCCATATCGTACAAACAAATTCTAGAGTCACCCTGGTCTACCTTTATGGAGATATCTCGAAAAGACGTCCACCTATAGAACTAAGACCCACGCCCTTTTAAAATACTCATTAGCACCTTTCATTTGATACCCATATCGTACAAACAAATTCTAGAGTAACCCCTGATCCACCTTTATGGCGATATCTCGAAAGGGCATCCACCTATAGATCTAAGGCCCACTCCTTTTTAAAATACTCATTAACACCTTTCATTTGATACCCATATCGTACAAACAAATTCTAGAGTCACCCTGGTCTACCTTTATGGAGATATCTCGAAAAGACGTCCACCTATAGAACTAAGACCCACGCCCTTTTAAAATACTCATTAGCACCTTTCATTTGATACCCATATCGTACAAACAAATTCTAGAGTAACCCCTGATCCACCTTTATGGCGATATCTCGAAAGGGCATCCACCTATAGATCTAAGGCCCACTCCTTTTTAAAATACTCATTAACACCTTTCATTTGATACCCATATCGTACAAACAAATTCTAGAGTCACCCTGGTCTACCTTTATGGAGATATCTCGAAAAGACGTCCACCTATAGAACTAAGACCCACGCCCTTTTAAAATACTCATTAGCACCTTTCATTTGATACCCATATCGTACAAACAAATTCTAGAGTAACCCCTGATCCACCTTTATGGCGATATCTCGAAAGGGCATCCACCTATAAATCTAAGGCCCACTCCTTTTTAAAATACCCATTAACACCTTTCATTTGATACCCATATCGTACAAACAAACTCTAGAGTAACCCCTGGTCCACCTTTATGGCGATATCTCGAAAGGGCATCCACCTATAGAACTAAGGCTCACGCCCTTTTAAAATACTCATTAACACCTTTCATTTGATACCCATATCGTACAAACAAATTCTAGAGTAACCCCTGGTCCACCTTTATGGCGATATCTCGAAAAGGCGTCCACCTATAGAACTAAGGCCCACTCCTTTTTAAAATACCCATTAACACCTTTCATTTGATACCCATATCGTACAAACAAATTCTAGAGTAACCCCTGGTCCACCTTTATGGCGATATCTCGAAAGGGCATCCACATATAGAACTAAGGCGCACGCCCTTTTAAAATACTCATTAACACCTTTCATTTGATACCCATATCGTACAAACAAATTCTAGAGTAACCCCTGGTCCACCTTTATGGCGATATCTCGAAAGGGCATCCACCTATAGAACTAAGGCTCACGCCCTTTTAAAATACTCATTAACACCTTTCATTTGATACCCATATCGTACAAACAAATTCTAGAGTAACCCCTGGTCCACCTTTATGGCGATATCTCGAAAAGGCGTCCACCTATAGAACTAAGGCGCACGCCCTTTTAAAATACTCATTAACACCTTTCATTTGATACCCATATCGTACAAACAAATTCTCGAGTAACCCCTGATCCACCTTTATGGCGATATCTCGAAAGGGCATCCACATATAGAACTAAGGCGCACGCCCTTTTAAAATACTCATTAACACCTTTCATTTGATATCCATATCGTACAAACAAATTCTAGAGTAACCCTGGTCTACCTTTATGGAGATATCTCGAAAAGACGTCCACCTATAGAACTAAGACCCACGCCCTTTTAAAATACTCATTAGCACCTTTCATTTGATACCCATATCGTACAAACAAATTCTAGAGTAACCCCTGATCCACCTTTATGGCGATATCTCGAAAGGGCATCCACCTATAGATCTAAGGCCCACTCCTTTTTAAAATACCCATTAACACCTTTCATTTGATACCCATATCGTACAAACAAATTCTAGAGTAACCCCTGGTCCACCTTTATGGCGATATCTCGAAAGGGCATCCACATATAGAACTAAGGCGCACGCCCTTTTAAAATACTCATTAACACCTTTCATTTGATACCCATATCGTACAAACAAATTCTCGAGTAACCCCTGATCCACCTTTATGGCGATATCTCGAAAGGGCATCCACCTATAGATCTAAGGCCCAATCCTTTTTAAAATACCCATTAACACCTTTCATTTGATACCCATATCGTACAAACAAATTCTAGAGTAACCCCTGGTCCACCTTTATGGCGATATCTCGAAAGGGCATCCACCTATAGAACTAAGGCTCACGCCCTTTTAAAATACTCATTAACACCTTTCATTTGATACCCATATCGTACAAACAAATTCTAGAGTAACCCCTGGTCCACCTTTATGGCGATATCTCGAAAAGGCGTCCACCTATAGAACTAAGGCGAACGCCCTTTTAAAATACTCATTAACACCTTTCATTTGATACCCATATCGTACAAACAAATTCTAGAGTCACCCTGGTCTACCTTTATGGAGATATATCGAAAAGGCGTCCACCTATAGAACTAAGACCCACGCCCTTTTAAAATACTCATTAACACCTTTCATTTGATACCCATATCGTACAACCAAATTCTAGATTAACCCCTGGTCCACCTTTATGGCGATATCTCGAAAGGGCATCCACCTATAGAACTAAGGCCCACGCCCTTTTAAAATACTCATTAACACCTTTCATTTGATACCCATATCGTACAAACAAATTCTAGAGTCACCCTGGTCTACCTTTATGGAGATAAATCAAAAAGACGTCCACCTATAGAACTAAGACCCACGCCCTTTTAAAATACTCATTAGCACCTTTTATTTGATATCCATATCGTACAAACAAATTCTAGAGTAACCCCTGGTCCACCTTTATGGCGATATCTCGAAAGGGCATCCACCTATAGAACTAAGGCCCACGCCCTTTTAAAATACTCATTAACACCTTTCATTTGATACCCATATCGTACAAACAAATTCTAGTCACCCTGGTCTACCTTTATGGAGATATCTCGAAAAGGCGTCCACCTATAGAACTAAGACCCACGCCCTTTTAAAATACTCATTAACACCTTTCATTTGATACCCATATCGTACAAACAAATTCTAGAGTAACCCCTGGTCCACCTTTATGGCGATATCTCGAAAGGGCATCCACCTATAGAACTTAGGCCCACGCCCTTTTAAAATACTCATTAACACCTTTCATTTGATACCCATATCGTACAAACAAATTCTAGAGTAACCCCTGGTCCACCTTTATGGATGGATATCTCGAATGGGCATCCACCTATAGAACTAAGGCTCACACCCTTTTAAAATACTCATTAACACCTTTCATTTGATACCCATATCGTACAAACAAATTCTAGAGTCACCCTGGTCCACCTTTATGGCGATATCTCGAAAGGGCATCCACCTATAGATCTAAGGCCCACTCCCTTTTAAAATACTCATTAACACCTTTCATTTGATACCCATATCGTACAAACAAATTCTAGAGTCACCCTGGTCTACCTTTATGGAGATATCTCGAAAAGGCGCCACATATAGAACTAAGGCGCACGCCCTTTTAAAATACTCATTAACACCTTTCATTTGATACCCATATCGTACAAACAAATTCTCGAGTAACCCCTGATCCACCTTTATGGCGATATCTCGAAAGGGCATCCACCTATAGATCTAAGGCCCAATCCTTTTTAAAATACCCATTAACACCTTTCATTTGATACCCATATCGTACAAACAAATTCTAGAGTAACCCCTGGTCCACCTTTATGGCGATATCTCGAAAGGGCATCCACCTATAGAACTAAGGCTCACGCCCTTTTAAAATACTCATTAACACCTTTCATTTGATACCCATATCGTACAAACAAATTCTAGAGTCACCCTGGTCTACCTTTATGGAGATATCTCGAAAAGGCATCCACCTATAGATCTAAGGCCCACTCCCTTTTAAAATACTCATTAACACCTTTCATTTGATACCCATATCGTACAAACAAATTCTAGAGTCACCCTGGTCTACCTTTATGGAGATATCTCGAAAAGGCGCCACATATAGAACTAAGACCCACGCCCTTTTAAAATACTCATTAACACCTTTCATTTGATACCCATATCGTACAAACAAATTCTAGAGTCACCCTGGTCTACCTTTATGGAGATATCTCGAAAAGGCGCCACATATAGAACTAAGGCCCACGCCCTTTTAAAATACTCATTAACACCTTTCATTTGATACCCATATCGTACAAACAAATTCTAGAGTAACCCCTGGTCCACCTTTATGGATGGATATCTCGAAAGGGCATCCACCTATAGAACTAAGGCTCACGCCCTTTTAAAATACTCATTAACACCTTTCATTTGATACCCATATCGTACAAACAAATTCTAGAGTCACCCTGGTCCACCTTTATGGCGATATCTCGAAAGGGCATCCACCTATAGATCTAAGGCCCACTCCCTTTTAAAATACTCATTAACACCTTTCATTTGATACCCATATCGTACAAACAAATTCTAGAGTCACCCTGGTCTACCTTTATGGAGATATCTCGAAAAGGCGCCACATATAGAACTAAGGCCCACGCCCTTTTAAAATACTCATTAACACCTTTCATTTGATACCCATATCGTACAAACAAATTCTAGAGTCACCCTGGTCTACCTTTATGGAGATATCTAGAAAAGGCGTCCACCTATAGAACTAAGACCCAAGCCCTTTTAAAATACTCATTAACACCTTTCATTTGATACCCATATCGTACAAACAAATTCTAGAGTAACCCCTGATCCACCTTTATGGCGATATCTCGAAAGGGCATCCTCCTATAGATCTAAGGCCCACTCCTTTTTAAAATACTCATTAACGCCTTTCATTTGATACCCATATCGTACAAACAAATTCTAGAGTAACCTTTGGTCCACCTTTATGGCGATATCTCGAAAGGGCATCCACCTATAGAACTAAGGCTCACGCCCTTTTAAAATACTCATTAACACCTTTCATTTGATACCCATATCGTACAAACAAATTCTAGAGTAATCCCTGGTCCACCTTTATGGCGATATCTCGAAAAGGCGTCCACCTATAGAACTAAGGCGCACGCCCTTTTAAAATAATCATTAACACCTTTCATTTGATACCCATATCGTACAAACAAATTCTAGAGTCACCCTGGTCTACCTTTATGGAGATATATCGAAAAGGCGTCCACCTATAGAACTAAGACCCACGCCCTTTCAAAATACTCATTAACACCTTTCATTTGATACCCATATTGTACAAACAAATTCTAGAGTAACCCCTGGTCCACCTTTATGGCGATATCTCGAAAGGGCATCCACCTATAGAACTAAGGCTCGCGCCCTTTTAAAATACTCATTAACACCCTTCATTTGATACCCATATCGTACAAACAAATTCTAGAGTAACCCCTGGTCCACCTTTATGGCGATATCTCGAAAGGGCATCCACCTATAGAACTAAGGCTCACGCCCTTTTAAAATACTCATTAACACCTTTCATTTGATACCCATATCGTACAAACAAATTCTAGAGTAACCCCTGGTCCACCTATAGAACTAAGGCCCACGCCCTTTTAAAATACTCATTAACACCTTTCATTTGATACCCATATCGTACAAACAAATTCTAGAGTCACCCTGGTCTACCTTTATGGAGATATCTCGAAAAGGCGTCCACATATAGAACTAAGACCCAAGCCCTTTTAAAATACTCATTAACACCTTTCATTTGATACCCATATCGTACAAACAAATTCTAGAGTCACCCTGGTCTACCTTTATGGAGATATCTCGAAAAGGCATCCACCTATAGATCTAAGGCCCACTCCCTTTTAAAATACTCATTAACACCTTTCATTTGATACCCATATCGTACAAACAAATTCTAGAGTAACCCCTGGTCTACCTTTATGGAGATATATCGAAAAGGCGTCCACCTATAGAACTAAGGCGCACGCCCTTTTAAAATACTCATTAACACCTTTAATTTGATACCCATATCGTACAAACAAATTCTAGAGTCACCCTGGTCTACCTTTATGGAGATATTTCGAAAAGGCGTCCACCTATAGAACTAAGGCGCACGCCCTTTTAAAATACTCATTAACACCTTTCATTTGATACCCATATCGTACAAACAAATTCTAGAGTAACCCCTGGTCCACCTTTATGGCGATATCTCGAAAGGGCATCCACCTATAGAACTAAGGCCCACGCCCTTTTAAAATACTCATTAACACCTTTCATTTGATACACATATCGTACAAACAAATTCTAGAGTCACCCTGGTCTACCTTTATGGAGATATCTCGAAAAGGCGTCCACCTATAGAACTAAGGCTCACACCCTTTTAAAATACTCATTAACACCTTTCATTTGATACCCATATCGTACAAACAAATTCTAGAGTCACCCTGGTCCACCTTTATGGCGATATCTCGAAAGGGCATCCACCTATAGATCTAAGGCCCAATCCTTTTTAAAATACCCATTAACACCTTTCATTTGATACCCATATCGTACAAACAAATTCTAGAGTAACCCCTGGTCCACCTTTATGGCGATATCTCGAAAGGGCATCCACCTATAGAACTAAGGCTCACGCCCTTTTAAAATACTCATTAACACCTTTCATTTGATACCCATATCGTACAAACAAATTCTAGAGTCACCCTGGTCTACCTTTATGGAGATATCTCGAAAAGGCATCCACCTATAGATCTAAGGCCCACTCCCTTTTAAAATACTCATTAACACCTTTCATTTGATACCCATATCGTACAAACAAATTCTAGAGTCACCCTGGTCTACCTTTATGGAGATATCTCGAAAAGGCGCCACATATAGAACTAAGACCCACGCCCTTTTAAAATACTCATTAACACCTTTCATTTGATACCCATATCGTACAAACAAATTCTAGAGTCACCCTGGTCTACCTTTATGGAGATATCTCGAAAAGGCGCCACATATAGAACTAAGGCCCACGCCCTTTTAAAATACTCATTAACACCTTTCATTTGATACCCATATCGTACAAACAAATTCTAGAGTAACCCCTGGTCCACCTTTATGGATGGATATCTCGAAAGGGCATCCACCTATAGAACTAAGGCTCACGCCCTTTTAAAATACTCATTAACACCTTTCATTTGATACCCATATCGTACAAACAAATTCTAGAGTCACCCTGGTCCACCTTTATGGCGATATCTCGAAAGGGCATCCACCTATAGATCTAAGGCCCACTCCCTTTTAAAATACTCATTAACACCTTTCATTTGATACCCATATCGTACAAACAAATTCTAGAGTCACCCTGGTCTACCTTTATGGAGATATCTCGAAAAGGCGCCACATATAGAACTAAGGCCCACGCCCTTTTAAAATACTCATTAACACCTTTCATTTGATACCCATATCGTACAAACAAATTCTAGAGTCACCCTGGTCTACCTTTATGGAGATATCTAGAAAAGGCGTCCACCTATAGAACTAAGACCCAAGCCCTTTTAAAATACTCATTAACACCTTTCATTTGATACCCATATCGTACAAACAAATTCTAGAGTAACCCCTGATCCACCTTTATGGCGATATCTCGAAAGGGCATCCTCCTATAGATCTAAGGCCCACTCCTTTTTAAAATACTCATTAACGCCTTTCATTTGATACCCATATCGTACAAACAAATTCTAGAGTAACCTTTGGTCCACCTTTATGGCGATATCTCGAAAGGGCATCCACCTATAGAACTAAGGCTCACGCCCTTTTAAAATACTCATTAACACCTTTCATTTGATACCCATATCGTACAAACAAATTCTAGAGTAATCCCTGGTCCACCTTTATGGCGATATCTCGAAAAGGCGTCCACCTATAGAACTAAGGCGCACGCCCTTTTAAAATAATCATTAACACCTTTCATTTGATACCCATATCGTACAAACAAATTCTAGAGTCACCCTGGTCTACCTTTATGGAGATATATCGAAAAGGCGTCCACCTATAGAACTAAGACCCACGCCCTTTCAAAATACTCATTAACACCTTTCATTTGATACCCATATTGTACAAACAAATTCTAGAGTAACCCCTGGTCCACCTTTATGGCGATATCTCGAAAGGGCATCCACCTATAGAACTAAGGCTCGCGCCCTTTTAAAATACTCATTAACACCCTTCATTTGATACCCATATCGTACAAACAAATTCTAGAGTAACCCCTGGTCCACCTTTATGGCGATATCTCGAAAGGGCATCCACCTATAGAACTAAGGCTCACGCCCTTTTAAAATACTCATTAACACCTTTCATTTGATACCCATATCGTACAAACAAATTCTAGAGTAACCCCTGGTCCACCTATAGAACTAAGGCCCACGCCCTTTTAAAATACTCATTAACACCTTTCATTTGATACCCATATCGTACAAACAAATTCTAGAGTCACCCTGGTCTACCTTTATGGAGATATCTCGAAAAGGCGTCCACATATAGAACTAAGACCCAAGCCCTTTTAAAATACTCATTAACACCTTTCATTTGATACCCATATCGTACAAACAAATTCTAGAGTCACCCTGGTCTACCTTTATGGAGATATCTCGAAAAGGCATCCACCTATAGATCTAAGGCCCACTCCCTTTTAAAATACTCATTAACACCTTTCATTTGATACCCATATCGTACAAACAAATTCTAGAGTAACCCCTGGTCTACCTTTATGGAGATATATCGAAAAGGCGTCCACCTATAGAACTAAGGCGCACGCCCTTTTAAAATACTCATTAACACCTTTAATTTGATACCCATATCGTACAAACAAATTCTAGAGTCACCCTGGTCTACCTTTATGGAGATATTTCGAAAAGGCGTCCACCTATAGAACTAAGGCGCACGCCCTTTTAAAATACTCATTAACACCTTTCATTTGATACCCATATCGTACAAACAAATTCTAGAGTAACCCCTGGTCCACCTTTATGGCGATATCTCGAAAGGGCATCCACCTATAGAACTAAGGCCCACGCCCTTTTAAAATACTCATTAACACCTTTCATTTGATACACATATCGTACAAACAAATTCTAGAGTCACCCTGGTCTACCTTTATGGAGATATCTCGAAAAGGCGTCCACCTATAGAACTAAGGCGCACGCCCTTTTAAAATACTCATTAACACCTTTCATTTGATACCCATATCGTACAAACAAATTCTAGAGTCACCCTGGTCTACCTTTATGGAGATATCTCGAAAAGGCGTCCACATATAGAACTAAAACCCAAGCCCTTTTAAAATACTCATTAACACCTTTCATTTGATATCCATATCGTACAAACAAATTCTAGAGTCACCCTGGTCTACCTTTATGGAGATATCTCGAAAAGGCATCCACCTATAGAACTAAGGCGCACGCCCTTTTAAAATACTCATTAACACCTTTCATTTGATACCCATATCGTACAAACAAATTCTAGAGTCACCCTGGTCTACCTTTATGGAGATATCTCGAAAAGGCGTCCACATATAGAACTAAAACCCAAGCCCTTTTAAAATACTCATTAACACCTTTCATTTGATATCCATATCGTACAAACAAATTCTAGAGTCACCCTGGTCTACCTTTATGGAGATATCTCGAAAAGGCGTCCACATATAGAACTAAAACCCAAGCCCTTTTAAAATACTCATTAACACCTTTCATTTGATATCCATATCGTACAAACAAATTCTAGAGTCACCCTGGTCTACCTTTATGGAGATATCTCGAAAAGGCATCCACCTATAGATCTAAGGCCCACTCCCTTTTAAAATACTCATTAACACCTTTCATTTGATACCCATATCGTACAAACAAATTCTAGAGTAACCCCTGGTCCACCTTTATGGCGATATCTCGAAAGGGCATCCACCTATAGAACTAAGGCCCACGCCCTTTTAAAATACTCATTAACACCTTTCATTTGATACACATATCGTACAAACAAATTCTAGAGTCACCCTGGTCTACCTTTATGGAGATATCTCGAAAAGGCGTCCACATATAGAACTAAAACCCAAGCCCTTTTAAAATACTCATTAACACCTTTCATTTGATATCCATATCGTACAAACAAATTCTAGAGTCACCCTGGTCTACCTTTATGGAGATATCTCGAAAAGGCATCCACCTATAGATCTAAGGCCCACTCCCTTTTAAAATACTCATTAACACCTTTCATTTGATACCCATATCGTACAAACAAATTCTAGAGTAACCCCTGGTCCACCTTTATGGCGATATCTCGAAAGGGCATCCACCTATAGAACTAAGGCCCACGCCCTTTTAAAATACTCATTAACACCTTTCATTTGATACACATATCGTACAAACAAATTCTAGAGTCACCCTGGTCTACCTTTATGGAGATATCTCGAAAAGGCGTCCACCTATAGAACTAAGGCGCACGCCCTTTTAAAATACTCATTAACACCTTTCATTTGATACCCATATCGTACAAACAAATTCTAGAGTCACCCTGGTCTACCTTTATGGAGATATCTCGAAAAGACGTCCACCTATAGAACTAAGACCCACGCCCTTTTAAAATACTCATTAACACATTTCATTTGATACCCATATCGTACAAACAAATTCTAGAGTAACCCCTGGTCCACCTTTATGGCGATATCTCGAAAGGGCATCCACCTATAGAACTAAGGCCCACGCCCTTTTAAAATACTCATTAACACCTTTCATTTGATACCCATATCGTACAAACAAATTCTAGAGTCACCCTGGTCTACCTTTATGAAGATATCTCGAAAAGACGTCCACCTATAGAACTAAGACCCACGCCCTTTTAAAATACTCATTAGCACCTTTCATTTGATACCCATATCGTACAAACAAATTCTAGAGTAACCTCTGATCCACCTTTATTGCGATATTTCGAAAGGCCATCCACCTATAGATCTAAGGCCCACTCCTTTTTAAAATACCCATTAACACCTTTCATTTGATACCCATATCGTACAAACAAATTCTAGAGTAACCCCTGGTCCACCTTTATGGCGATATCTCGAAAGGTCATCCACTTATAGAACTAAGGCTCACGCCCTTTTAAAATACTCATTAACACCTTTCATTTGATACCCATATCGTACAAACAAATTCTAGAGTAACCCCTGGTCCACCTTTATGGCGATATCTCGAAAGGGCATCCACCTATAGAACTAAGGCTCACGCCCTTTTAAAATACTCATTAACACCTTTCATTTGATACCCATATCGTACAAACAAATTCTAGAGTAACCCCTGGTCCACCTATAGAACTAAGGCCCACGCCCTTTTAAAATACTCATTAACACCTTTCATTTGATACCCATATCGTACAAACAAATTCTAGAGTCACCCTGGTCTACCTTTATGGAGATATATCGAAAAGGAATCCACCTATAGATCTAAGGCCCACTCCCTTTTAAAATACTCATTAACACCTTTCATTTGATACCCATATCGTACAAACAAATTCTAGAGTAACCCTGGTTTACCTTTATGGAGATATCTCGAAAAGGCGTCCACATATAGAACTAAGACCCAAGCCCTTTTAAGATACTCATTAACACCTTTCATTTGATACCCATATCGTACAAACAAATTCTAGTGTCACCCTGGTCTACCTTTATGGAGATATCTCGAAAAGGCATCCACCTATAGATCTAAGGCCCACTCCCTTTTAAAATACTCATTAACACCTTTCATTTGATACCCATATCGTACAAACAAATTCTAGAGTAACCCCTGGTCCACCTTTATGGCGATATCTCGAAAGGGCATCCACCTATAGAACTAAGGCTCACGCCCTTTTAAAATACTCATTAACACCTTTCATTTGATACCCATATCGTACAAACAAATTCTAGAGTAACCCCTGGTCCACCTATAGAACTAAGGCCCACGCCCTTTTAAAATACTCATTAACACCTTTCATTTGATACCCATATCGTACAAACGAATTCTAGAGTCACCCTGGTCTACCTTTATGGAGATATCTCGAAAAGGCATCCACCTATAGATCTAAGGCCCACTCGCTTTTAAAATACTCATTAACACCTTTCATTTGATACCCATATCGTACAAACAAATTCTAGAGTCACCCTGGTCTACCTTTATGGAGATATCTCGAAAAGGCGTCCACATATAGAACTAAGGCCCACGCCCTTTTAAAATACTCATTAACACCTTTCATTTGATACCCATATCGTACAAACAAATTCTAGAGTCACCTTGGTCTACCTTTATGGAGATATCTAGAAAAGGCGTCCACCTATAGAACTAAGACACAAGCCCTTTTAAAATACTCATTAACACCTTTCATTTGATACCCATATCGTACAAACAAATTCTAGTGTCACCCTGGTCTACCTTTATGGAGATATATCGAAAAGGCGTCCACCCATAGAACTAAGACCCACGCCCTTTTAAAATACTCATTAACACCTTTCATTTGATACCCATATCGTACAAACAAATTCTAGAGTAACCCCTGGTCCACCTTTGTGGCGATATTTCGAAAGGGCATCCACCTATAGAACTAAGGCTCACGCCCTTTTAAAATACTCATTAACACCTTTCATTTGATACCCATATCGTACAAACAAATTCTAGAGTAACCCCTGGTCCACCTTTATGGCGATATCTCGAAAGGGCATACACCTATAGAACTAAGGCTCACGCCCTTTTAAAATACTCATTAACACCTTTCATTTGATACCCATATCGTACAAACAAATTCTAGAGTAACCCCTGGTCCACCTATAGAACTAAAGCCCACGCCCTTTTAAAATACTCATTAACACCTTTCATTTGATACCCATATCGTACAAACGAATTCTAGAGTCACCCTGGTCTACCTTTATGGAGATATCTCGAAAAGGCATCCACCTATAGATCTAAGGCCCACTCGCTTTTAAAATACTCATTAACACCTTTCATTTGATACCCATATCGTACAAACAAATTCTAGAGTCACCCTGGTCTACCTTTATGGAGATATCTCGAAAAGGCGTCCACATATAGAACTAAGGCCCACGCCCTTTTAAAATACTCATTAACACCTTTCATTTGATACCCATATCGTACAAACAAATTCTAGAGTCACCTTGGTCTACCTTTATGGAGATATCTAGAAAAGGCGTCCACCTATAGAACTAAGACACAAGCCCTTTTAAAATACTCATTAACACCTTTCATTTGATACCCATATCGTACAAACAAATTCTAGAGTAACCCCTGATCCACCTTTATGGCGATATCTCGAAAGGGCATCCACTTATAGATCTAAAGCCCACTCCTTTTTAAAATACTCATTAACACCTTTCATTTGATACCCTATCGTACAAACAAATTCTAGGGTAACCCCTGGTCCACCTTTATGGCGATATCTCGAAAGGGCATCCACCTATAGAACTAAGGCTCACGCCCTTTTAAAATACTCATTAACACCTTTCATTTGATACCCATATCGTACAAACAAATTCTATAGTAACCCCTGGTCCACCTTTATGGCGATATCTCGAAAAGGCGTCCACCTATAGAACTAAGGCGCACGCCCTTTTAAAATACTCATTAACACCTTTCATTTGATATCCATATCGTACAAACAAATTCTAGGGTCACCCTGGTCTACCTTTATGGAGATATATCGAAAAGGCGTCCACCTATAGAACTAAGACCCACGCCCTTTTAAAATACTCATTAACACCTTTCATTTGATACCCATATCGTACAAACAAATTCTAGAGTAACCCCTGGTCCACCTTTATGGCGATATCTCGAAAGGGCATCCACCTATAGAACTAAGGCCCACGCCCTTTTAAAATACTCATTAACACCTTTCATTTGATACCCATATCGTACAAACAAATTCTAGAGTCACCCTGGTCTACCTTTATGGAGATATCTTGAAAATACGTCCACCTATAGAACTAAGACCCACGCCCTTTTAAAATACTCATTAACACCTTTCATTTGATACCCATATCGTACAAACAAATTCTAGAGTAACCCCTGGTCCACCTTTATGGCGATATCTCGAAAGGGCATCCACCTATAGAACTAAGGCCCACGCCCTTTTAAAATACTCATTAACACCTTTCATTTGATACCCATATCGTACAAACAAATTCTAGAGTCACCCTGGTCTACCTTTATGGAGATATCTCGAAAAGGCGTCCACCTATAGAACTAAGACCCACGCCTTTTTAAAATACTCATTAACACCTTTCATTTGATACCCATATCGTACAAACAAATTCTAGAGTAACCCCTGGTCCACCTTTATGGCGATATCTCGAAAGGGCATCCACCTATAGAACTTAGGCCCACGCCCTTTTAAAATACTCATTAACACCTTTCATTTGATACCCATATCGTACAAACAAATTCTAGAGTAACCCCTGGTCCACCTTTATGGCGATATCTCGAAAGGGCATCCACCTATAGAACTAAGGCTCACGCCCTTTTAAAATACTCATTAACACCTTTCGTTTGATACCCATATCGTACAAACAAATTCTAGAGTAACCCCTGGTCCACCTTTATGGCGATATCTCGAAAAGGCGTCCACCTATAGAACTAAGGCCCACGCCCTTTTAAAATACTCATTAACACCTTTCATTTGATACCCATATCGTACAAACAAATTCTAGTCACCCTGGTCTACCTTTCTGGAGATATCTCGAAAAGGCATCCACCTATAGATCTAAGGCCCACTCCCTTTTAAAATACTCATTAACACCTTTCATTTGATACCCATATCGTACAAACAAATTCTAGAGTAACCCCTGGTCCACCTTTATGGCGATATCTCGAAAGGGCATCCACCTGTAGATCTAAGGCCCACTCCCTTTTAAAATACTCATTAACACCTTTCATTTGATACCCATATCGTACAAACAAATTCTAGAGTAACCCCTGGTCCACCTTTATGGCGATATCTCGAAAGGGCATCCACCTATAGAACTAAGGCTCACGCCCTTTTAAAATACTCATTAACACCTTTCATTTGATACCCATATCGTACAAACAAATTCTAGAGTAACTCCTTGTCCACCTTTATGGCGATATCTCGAAAGGGCATCCACCTGTAGATCTAAGGCCCACTCCCTTTTAAAATACTCATTAACACCTTTCATTTGATACCCATATCGTACAAACAAATTCTAGAGTAACCCCTGGTCCACCTTTATGGCGATATCTCGAAAGGGCATCCACCTATAGAACTAAGGCTCACGCCCTTTTAAAATGCTCATTAACACCTTTCATTTGATACCCATATCGTACAAACAAATTCTAGAGTCACCCCTGGTCCACCTTTATGGCGATATCTCGAAAGGGCATCCACCTATAGATCTAAGGCCCACTCCCTTTTAAAATACTCATTAACACCTTTCATTTGATACCCATATCGTACAAACAAATTCTAGAGTAACCCCTGGTCCACCTTTATGGCAATATCTCGAAAGGGCATCCACCTATAGATCTAAGGCACACTCCCTTTTAAAATACTCATTAACACCTTTCATTTGATACCCATATCGTACAAACAAATTCTAGATTCACCCTGGTCTACCTTTATGGAGATATCTCGAAAAAGCTTCCACCTATAGAACTAAGACCCACACCCTTTTAAAATACTCATTGGCACCTTTCATTTGATACCCATATTGTACAAACGCAGTCTAGAGTCACCCCTGGTCCACGTTTATGGCGATATCCCGAAAAGGCGTCCACCCATAGAACAAAGGCCCACTCCCTTTTAAAACACTTATTACACTTTTCGTTTGACACCCATATTGTACAAACGCATTCTAGAGTCAACCCAGGTCCACTTTTATAACGATATTCCGAAATGCGTCCACCTATAGAACTTAGGCCCACTCCCTTTTAAAATACTCATTAACACCTTTCATTTGATACCCATATAGTACAAACAAATTCTAGAGTCACCCCTGGTCCACGTTTATGGCGATATCTCGAAAAGGTGTCCACATATAGAACTAAGGCCCACGCCCTCTTAAAATACTCATTAACACCTTTCATTTGATACTCATATCGTACAAACAAATTCTAGAGTCACCCCTGGTCCATCTTTATGGCGATATCTCGAAAAGGCGTACATCTATAGAACTTAGGCCCACGCTCTTTTAAAATACTCATTAATACCTTTTATTTGATACCCATATCGTACAAAATAAATTCTAGAGTCATCCCTGGTTCACCTTTATGGCGATATCTCGAAAACACGGCCACCTATAGAACTTAGGCCCACTCCCTTTTAAAATTATCATTAACACATTTCATTTGATACCCATATCGTACAGACAAAGTCTAGAGTCACCCCTGGTCCACCTTTATTGCGATACCTCGAAAAGGCGTCCACCTATAGAACTAAAGCCCACTCCCTTTTAAAACACTTATTACACTTTTCGTTTGACACCCATATTGTACAAACGCATTCTAGAGTCAACCCAGGTCCACTTTTATAACGATATTCCGAAATGCGTCCACCTATAGAACTTAGGCCCACTCCCTTTTAAAATACTCATTAACACCTTTCATTTGATACCCATATCGTACAAATAAATTCTAGTGTCAGCCCTGGTCCACCTTTATGGCGATATCCCTAAATGGCGTGCACCTATAGAACTATGGCCCACTCCCTCTTAAAATACTCTTTAATACCTTCCATTTGATACACATGTCATACAAACACATTCCAGGGTTACCCTAGGTTCCTTTTACAACATGGTGATTTCCCTTATGTTGCCACCATAGCTCTCAACTGAGTATGTAATGTTCGGTTACACCCGAACTTAGCCTTCCTTACTTGTTTTATAATAAAATTGAAGGTTGAAGTGACGAGTGGCCCCTTTTATCTCCGCAAAAGACATTGTTGTTGCTCTCCCTTCTCTCTGTTTTACGGCACAAAATAATCTGCAAAGTCAGAAAATTAAACAAATTCAAAGCAATAAATAAAATTTTGCGTAATTTTAATAGTTGTTGATTGGGTGATTCGCTGAGGTTTTCAAGTTTTATATCCCTTGGTTAATTCGCTCTCCGCTTTTCAACCATGAACATGGACTCCTACATTAGATTGGCCGATCGAATAATCGAATTCGAGGCCGATTTTAATGAAATCACTGCGGCTCTGCACACTGTACACACTCTTGCAATACAGCAAAAAGAGTTGCAAGCTAAGTGGGAAAAAACAGAGAACGCCCTAGAGGAGTTGCTTGGCTCTGACACGCTCGACGCAAAGAAAATTCCAGCGGTCAAGATCAAGCATAAAGCGGTATATGCCGTATTCCTGAGATGCATGTCGATCATGACTGAAATTCAAACTAAATTGAAGGAGGAAAAAGATAGGGCAGTCAAGCCTGAGGGAGAACGCTCGCGCGAACACAGTATCCGCCTGCCAGCCTGCGATACTGAGGTATTCAAGGGCGACTACCTATCTTGGCCAACGTTTCGTGACCTGTTCACGGCCATCTATAAAAATAACAGGGTCTTAAGCCCGGTAGAAAAGTTATTCCACCTTAACCAAAAAACCCAAAGTGAGGCAAAAGACATTGTCAAGAAATGTCCTTTGACAAATGAAGGCTTCGAAACAGCCTGGAAAAACCTATGTGAGTGATACGAAAATAAACGGATTCTCGTAAACTCACAACTACAAATTTTGTTTAATCTAAAAAAGATAGATAGCGAGTGTGGCAGCTCAATCAAAACCTTACAGCGGGACATAAATAATTGTTTAGCATCCTTAAAAACCCGTCAGATTGATGTTTCAAATTGGGATGCGATCATCACATATTTATGCTCGACAAAATTACCCGAAAATACGTTGGCTCTATGGGAGCAGAGCATTGACCACAAAACAGACATATCCAAGTGGAAGGATATGGACAAATTCTTGTCAAATCGTTTTCAGACTCTTGAAACCGTGTCTGGTTTTACAGGGAATGCCACTTCTAAAGTGCAAAAATCAAACACGTCGCGCCAGTCGACAGAAACCCCTACAAAAAGACTTGGTGCTTTTCAAACAAAAGTAACTAAGCAAACACCAAAATCAATATGTAAAATGTGCAAATCTACGGGGCACATATTACGCAACTGTTCACGTTTTTGCGATTTAAACCCGGTAGAAAGGATTAAATTCGTCAAATCCACAAATGGCTGCCTGAATTGTTTATCCCCAGGACACACAGTGACGAGGTGCACCAGTTCGTACAACTGTTCCAAATGCCACTCTCGTCAAAACACGCTCCTGCATGCGGACACACTTCAGCAACCGGCGGTGCGCAACCATTCCAAAGATGCGGATAATACCCCATCAAGTTCGGTACAGGCACGGAAAAGACAGGAATCGGGACAACCACCTTCCTCTACGAACCAGAATGTCAAATCCTGCCATGCCAATTCCAGCACAGGTGTGCTATTAGGAACTGCTCGCGTACACATTCACCGTAATGGTACCGACTTCTCCGCGCGGGCATTAATTGATTCTGGGTCTGAATGTTCCTTTAAAACTGAAAGACTGAAACGCAGAATCAATTTGCCAGCGAGAAAAATGCATGCCCATGTTTCAGGCATTACAAATGCGGTGTCAGCTCAGGTGAAAGAAGCATCCAAAATCGAATTACGTTCACCAGTGGATCCCTGCTTCAGCCTGACTACACCCGTACTAGTTCTAGCGAAACTCACTGGGAATCTTCCATCCTGCCATATCAACGCAATGACTATGCAGGCATTCCCAGACTTGGTTTTGGCAGACAAGAGGTTCTACGTCAACGAAGACGTGGATCTCATACTTGGCGGAGACATATATCCCCAAATTGTAATGATCGGTATAAAGAAGAATGTGTTAAACACACTCTTAGCCCAAGAGACAGTGTTCGGTTAGATACTAACCGGTCGTATCGAATCACCGAATCCAACGAAGAGCATTATGTCTTTCTACAACGAGGTTGCGTTAGACAACCAACTCAAAGCTTTCTGGGGGGTAGAAAATGTACCCAAAAATAAAATATTAAATGAAGAGGAGAGGTATTGCGAAAAACTATTTAAAGAAACAACGAAACGTGATGAAGATGGAAGATACACCGTGTCACTACCATTCAGGCAGGATTACCCTGATAATATTAATTTAGGACCATCCCTGAAGCGAGCATGCTCTCAATTCTTCCGGAATGAGGGGCGGCTAATAAAAAACCCAGACTTAGGTAAAGAGTATGTTCGAGTGTTGTCAGAATATGAAACGCTCGGACATATGAGAAAAATTGAAAGGAATATTCCATCCGACGATTCGGATAATTATTTCCTGCCCCACCACACCGTTATTAAAGCGGAAAGTACCACTACAAAGGTACGCGTAGTATTCAATGCCTCGAGCTCTACGGCCAACGGGAGGAGCCTAAATGATATTCTACTCCCAGTCCTACTTCTACAAGCCGATCTACACATCCTTATCTTACGATGGAGGCTATACCGTTTCGTCTTCAATAGCGACATCGAAAAGATGTATCGACAAATTTGGGTGAACGAAAATCACACCAAATTTCAACGTATTGTGCATCGCACTTCCCCGAATGACCCTATTAGTCTTTACGAATTAAAGACGGTTACCTTCGGAGTGAATTGCGCTCCATATCTCGCGATAAGAACGCTCCAACTGGCTGACGCCATCGCAAATTCACACCCTACAGCGGCTAGCACACTAAGAGAGAGTATGTACGTAGATGATGTTTTATCTGGAGGACACACAATAGCGTCAACCATCAAAGCAAGAAACAAGATTCGCGAAGCCTTACACTCAGCTGGCTTTCCATTACGCAAGTGGACCCCAAATTGTAAGGAAATTCTAAAGGACATCCCCAAACCGGATTTGCTCAGCGAGGTTTTCTTAGCGTTCGAAGAAGCTAGTTCGGTAAAGTCCCTGGGAATACGATGGAACGCTCACTCAGACGTATTTTATTTCAAGGAAGGAACCCTGGAAAATGGCGAAAACATCACCAAACGAGCAGTCCTATCCGCTATAGCCAAACTTTTCGACCCTTTAGGCTGGCTTGCGCCAATGGTCATTGTGGCAAAAATACTCATGCAGAGTATTTGATTAGAAGGCACCGCTTGGGATGACCCAGTATCGAGCAGTACGCTAGAACGATGGAAAACCTTCACAGACCAATACCATGAAATTGATAAAATCAGGATACCTAGCTGGGTCAACTTTTCTACAGGAACCGACATCGAGATCCATGGATTTTGTGACGCATCCGAGAAGGCTTACGCAGCAGCCGTTTACATGCGCGTGAAAACGGATACCGACATCTGGACAAACCTAATGCTAGCAAAGACCCGAGTAGCCCCGGTGAAAACCCTGTCTCTTCCACGATTGGAATTTTGCGGAGCCGTGCTGTTAGCGGAAATCACCGAATCAATTTTCAGGAACCTTAAATTGGGACCGGTGAGTTCACCTGTGGACGGATTCAACGATCGTCCTCGCATGGATAAGGAAACCGCCTTGTTCCTGGTCAACCTTCGTCGCGCATCGGATCACCAAGATCATCGACATTGTCGGAAATAAGGACTGGTTGCACGTAAACTCAGAATCTAACCCAGCACATTTAGGTAGCAGAGGATTACCGGCGTCTGAATTGGCCAACAATTCGTTGTGGTGGCAGGGACCTTCTTGGCTGCAAGAAGACACTTCCTAATGGCCAGCACAAGAAAGTGACTACATTACCTCCATAGAGGAAAAGAGGGCGAAGACCTGCGCAACAACAAGAGTAAATACTACCGATGTTCTCCAACGCTTTTCAGACCTACCTAGGGCTTTACGGGTGCTCTCATACGTTATGAGGTTCTACCGAAGAACTCGCCCCAAAACAAAAAAATCATTTCAGGTCGAGTCACCTTTAATCTCTCCTGATGAGATCAAATCAGTAACCAAACTCTTAATTAAAATCTATCAGAAACAACATTATAGTTCCGAATATAATGATCTAAAGGCTGGAAAACCAATTGCAGGGAAAAGTGCAATACTCTCACTTAATCCCTACTTAGACCAAGATGGCATCATTCGGGTAGGAGGGCGACTCGGGGCGTCAAAGGACTTAGCTTTTAATGAACGCCACCCAATCCTCCTCCCATACAACTGCCGGTTATCCCGTCTGCATGGGGAAAACCAACTCATGTTACGTCTGACACGCACCCAATATTGGATACCTAACATCAAAACCATGATTAGGGCAACAATTCACAATTGCAAAGTTTGCACTATACACCGAAAGCGTGCTCAGACCCAACCTATGGGTATTCTCCCTCGCGAACGAACGACATTCAGCCGTGCATTCACGAATACTGGAGTCGACTTCGCCGGACCCTTCGACATTAAAAGTTACCGCGGCAGAGGGTGTCGACTATCCAAAGGCTATGTTTGCCTGTTCGTGTGTTTTTCCACACGAGCAATTCATCTGGAGGCCACTACTGACTTCAGCACACCATCGTTTCTAGCGGCATTTGCCCGTTTCACATCTAGGCGCGGATGCCCGAAAAATATGTACTCCGACAATGGTATGAACTTTGTTGGAGCGTCACGATCCCTACGATCAGAATTCAAGACCTTCATCTCACAAGCGCGAGAGAACGCTGTCTCAAAGTACAGCCACCAGTCGCTCACGTGGCATTTCATCCCTGCGGGCGCTCCCCATATGGGAGGGCTGTGGGAGGCTGGAGTGAAAAGCTTCAAAAGCCATTTCAAAAAGATAGCCTCACCACACAAATTCACCTTCGAGGAATTCCATACCCTCCTGTGCCGCATCGAGGCATGCCTGAACTCGCGGCCGCTCAGCCCGGCCTCCAATGACCCAACGGACCTAGAGCCGCTTACCCCAGGCCATTTCCTCACTGGCAGCCATCTACTGGCTCCGCCAGAGCCAGATGCTAGTGAGAGCCCTGCCTCGATGATCAATCGATGGCAGAAACTCAAAGCCCTCCATCACACTTTCTGCAAACGATGGAAGGTGGAATATCTATCCGAACTTCAAAAACGACTGAAGTGGAAGCATCCCAGACAGAATATAAAAGTGGGAGATCTCGCTGTCCTCAAAGAGGACAACTTATCTCCCAACGAATGGAGGTTAGGTCGAGTTATCAACGTACACCCCGGCGAAGATGACCGAGTACGCGTAGTCGACCTCAAAACCGAGAGGGGTCAAGTCAGACGACCTTTGGTCAAACTGATCCTTCTTCCAACGGAAGTGACGTATTGCGAGAAGGCTAAGAGCTCCTCCTAACAATCCCTCCGTTCCTCCATATCCCTACTTTCAAAAAAAATCAAACCCAGCTCTCGTTCACCCGGAACGAGGCCAACCATCAACCCAAATTCACTCGCTCACCCCGAGCGAGGACACAACAAGCAACCACAACTCACTCGTTCTTCCAGAACGAGGACACCAGGAAAGCCTACCGCAGAAGGGCGAACCGATCTGCCACAGAATGTAAGGGCTGTCGACCCTTTGTATATTTTAAATTTCCAAAAGTCAACCCCACATTCACTCGCCCCGAGCGAGGACACCCTAACTTACTCACTCCGTATGTTCGGAACCTACGTCTCCATTTAAGAATTTGTGGAATCGTTTTATATTTGGAATACCATGCGTATGCGTACTTATTTGTAATATTCGTACCTCGCGAGGTAATACCAGGCCAACGTGTTCCAAATATTCTAAGCATTTCAAAGTTCTACATTCAGAAGACAATCTAATAAAGGAATAATGTTGAATACATTAACCTATCACCTGCAAACAGATGGAACACATTCCATATACATACATATACCGTCGGGATGTAGGTTTCAATAATCATACTAAAGGTGGCTGTCGAGTTTTCCGCGACTGTTGCATTGGAAGTTGTAGGAAAAATTTGTATGGAAATACGAGTTGTCAGTTTACCGATGAGGAGTTAAGTACGAAAGTTAAGATAATCTTGCTATCTGTAAAAGAATATTTTAAGTTGTTGACGTCAGTATTTTTGAAGACAACTGTTTTCAACTTAACGATGCGAACGACGTCGAAACTCAGTAAAAGCACAATCGGTTTTGCAAGCAAAAATCGTTGGGTCAAATCCCGCATAGTTAAAAGCTAATGAATTCCCATCCCGTTGCCCCATATTTCAAGTTATTCGAATATAACTCACCTAAATGCACTATTTACCATCGAATGCGGGCGAATTTAAAACGGCGCGCATACGATCAGCCAACGAGCCGTCTGGGTTGGAAGTGGCCTTGATTGCAGGTTGCGCTTATAGGTGTCATCACGTTGAAATGGTAGAAAAGCTGGGTACATTAAAACCACTTCTAACAGATTCCAGTGCGTTTTGTAACATTCCCTTGGGTCTGTAAAGAGTAAAGTTTAAAATAAGATAGACACGATAGGTAAATTAGATCAAGACTAAGACTAAAGACTCACTTGTTTCATCCATTCCTCACCATCTGGCAAATGCGAGCGTTTATCGGCAAGGATTGTAAACGAACCTAAGCAAGCGTTTGCTTGTTGTGTACTCGCTTCGATTATTGTTGTTGCCTTTGTAGTTTTGGCATTTTGTTTATTGTCTTATTTTAAAGACACTCGCAAGTGCATTTGTTTACGGGTCATCCCTTCTCAATTGGACCAGGGACGGGAACTTACACAGTTCTAGTTGAATGAAAGTGGCCCTTCCTGTTTTTATTCATTTATTTTCCTAGTGGTCTTAGTGCTTAGAACCGATTTCTGTGGGAATGTCTAAAAAGGAAAAGAATTTTTACTATTCGCCGTGTTCAAAGTCATGAGTTGAATATCTCGACTTTGAAGTCTTTATTTTGCCATTTTCGGTTCATTAATAACTTTTGAAACAAGGTTAAGTGATTTAGAAATCGAACGTTGGGTTAATTAATTTTTTTAACAAAGCTCATTCAATGTACTCGTGATACCCATCTTTGGTCAATTAGAGTATAAACGACAACCTATACCGCTAGTATAGAACGGAAAGCGTACGCTTCCCTTTGGGGTTTTCAAATTTTTTTTCTGGCATCGTAAAACCATACTCCCCTACAAACCAATTAATAAGCAACTTTCAAAATTCCATAAATGTTTTTAACTCCATTAAAATATTAAACATACCTGTTACGACCTTTCCATAGTATACTTTCGATATACGCAACACGCTTGAAATCAGTAATTTTTATCGTCATAATTGGTGAACCAATTAAACCAAAGGAATCAGTTTGTGTTACCTCTCCACCTGACTGACTATTACGCACATAAATTTGTAGTCTGTACATTTTGGAATTTGACGTAACGAAAATCAACCGGTTGGTCATTATCAAGGTCCTTCGGTTCCAGTGTCAAATCTTGCACGCTAGTCATAGACTCAGCCATATCAAAATCAATGGTACGTGGTTGGTTTATAACTAACTTAACTTCTTCAGGCCCTAAATGTGGCGGTGCCTTAAACCTTAATGAAAGGATTTTTACAAGTTGATTGAATGTCAGACAAAATTAATGGCTCATCACAAGCAGATTGCAGATAGCCACCCCCGATGCAAGACAATGATTCATGCAATGACCACCAGCTTCATTCGGGCATTCGCATTCTGGTTTGGATATAAATGTATTCAGTCCCATCAGTCCTTGACCGTAATCTTCAGCAGCTCCATCTCCACCACTGCCTGAACCGATGTGCTCCTGTACCTTACTTTCCAACACCATTATATCTGCACCTTGAATGCGATCGATTTTTGTCCGATTGCGATAGAATATGAACGTTTGCCTTGCTGAAACACCTTGACTGGCTGCTGTGTCCTGGCATGCATCAACGCCCACTTTAAGAAAGATAGCTTTTGGATATTTCGTTGGAAGCATTTCGAAATGTGGGGCTATGCGCTGACATGGACCACACCAACTCGCCATAAAATCTACAAAAAGGCGTATTCCAGCTGCACTAAGCTCTACTTGAAAATGAGCATCATCGTTTATTACACGTACACTCAATGATAGCGATCACGAGGACTGGAAGCAAAGATGACACCATTGTGGTTATTGTTGTGTTGTTCATTGTGCGCGAGGAGTGGTTATTGAGTATTGGAAGACCGCCAACTTAAAGATGGGCGCATGTTCGAAATCGGCAAAATTCTCCGATGTGCTATGACCAACAATCGATTCACTTTGCGAGCTAGTTCCATTCAAAAGTTGTTTCTGTCTCTGTTTCAATGATTGTATTCTAGCATAACCATTACTAGATATCGCTCCAGTCCCACCATTCATAAGTGGTGGCGACATCATTTTAATGTGATTGCCTGTTGGTATAATTGTGGCACCGAACATACTCGCTAAACCAAAATCAGCAACGAAATCTACATCTGTAATCAACTGTTTACACTCGTCGCGCTACTACTTTCAACTTTCAGATCTACGATTTGTTGTCATATGTAAAACACTGAGCTCGTACTTGATGCGCTCGTTCGGAATTGTGAAATAACGTTATGCAACTGCAGGCGCGGATTAGCCGACTAAAGTTCGTGCGCTTAGCAATCACAAGGCGATACTTTGTACATACAAAGCTTCACCACTCGTATCTGGATGGCGCTGTATTTAGCAGACGACCATTTCGGCAGCAGCGTTCATCTGTAGAACTGGATGTGAATGGGCGCACCACAGGACCGCGATGCCGGAACATAAGTGGTGCCCACTACTTAATCTCCCCTTTCTCCCAGTTTTGCATTTCGAATGCAAAAATTATTGTAGAAAAAAAAAAAAAAGAAATTTACAAAAAAAATTGTATCATTTCACACTTTCCCCGTAGACAAAATGCATGATGAAGAAAAGTGCACTTGTAAATTGGACAGTGATCCGTGGGGAGATTGTGTATGGCATGGCGAATTCATACCATTTTTTATTTACCACCCTCTCGAAATCGAGTCTTTCACTCAGGTGATGCCAGCAAACCACCCAAGTTGTAGCAGAGTACCTGAAAATATAAAATAAATAAAAATGAAAAGAAATTAGAAAATTTATAAAATTATTAAAAAGGAACGATACCGGCATATTTACCCATCACATATTTTTTTCTTCATAAAGAAAATTCATTCAAAAATGTCTGTATACTCATTTGCATGAATGAATGACATTTTTGAATGAACGAATCAAGGTTGCCACTCGATGACATTTGCTTTTGTCTTTTCTTACGCCGTAAACACATTACGCGCGACCCCATGGGATCACAAATCGGATCCAGCACACTCGAGTGTTAGGTCCCGAACAACTTTACTTTTTTCGACAAATGAAAATTTTGTTTTATTTTGACAATGTGGTGCATAAAACACAATCAGAATCAGCTTTCTTGTGAAAACAAAAAGTGAACCACTCGAGAGCGAAATAATTTTCGATTTTATTTGCATTGTTTTCTTTGTTAAAAGGTTAGTGAAAAATCAAAATGTCAATGTAAATGCATAACTTCGTCGGCCTCTACGCTCCGCTTAAACTCGCTTTGTTCATCTATTTTAACATACGTTGTAATAAAACACCTCCGCTTCACCCAACCAACCTCACGGTCACTCGCCCTGGCACCTCAAAAGATGCCACACCTCCTCCAACAAAACAGGCAGTCGCCCGAGAGCGACACGATACATTAGATGCTGGAACGGAGACCTCGGCCTCTTCGTTCAGCCCAGAAAAACCTAAACAAAAAAATGCGAGTCTGGAACGGAGACCTCTGCCTCTTCGTCCAACCCAGAAAAACCTAAACAAAAAAAATGCGAATCTGGAACGGAGACCTCGGCCTCCACCCGGAACAAAAAAAAACAAAGAATAACAAAAATGGTGCCATTCTGGAACAGAGACCTCGGCCTCTTCGTCCAGCCTTACTGGCCATCGACTATACATATAGTACGTTCTGGATTTCTATATTTAAGAATTATGTATAATTCAATGGCAAGAAATATTCACTTATATCTGTTCCTAACGGTTACCGTTTCATCCTAGCTTAGGTGGCATGCTGAACAAGTCGGGAAGGATTCCCGGCCACCCGCAAAGCTGGCGAACTCCTCATCTAGATTAAGTTTAGTGTGTAAGTCTTATATTCATTTTTTTCTCGTTTCAGCGGAGGTCATTGGCGGAAAACGATGTTGCGTATCGCAAGGGGGCCGGCATGTTTAGGCAGGATGCCTAACTTTTCTGCATCTGTTTGCGATCCCCCCAATGCAACCCTGCTAATCGATACTCGAAACTCAACTTAATTGTAACCACCCACACCGTCACCGGCACATGCATATGCATGCATGTACATGCATGTCAGCACTCATGCATATGCATGTCGGGGTTGATGTGTGGGTGCCTTTCCCATCCAAAACGGAGGATTTTGCGGGTCAACGGTTGTAGCTTTTTATACAACCGGCCTCTTGGATTCTAACAACCAACCAGGTAACATCTGCCACCAGCGATCTCTGCCGTTCTGACCACCAGAAATTCAGGTAATATTGTACCCAAATTATTTTTACTTTTATCTAATAAAGTCCACCCATTATAACGAGGAAAATCCTCTTGTGTTTTTTGTCTTATTTCATTAGAGTAAACTGCCACCCGAGACGGACCCTTGTGCGCCTACCCACTGCCGGTTTACGATGCACTCAGGCCAAACACAATGTCTGATTCCTTTAATGGAATCTGATGGAAGCCACTTTTCAGGTCGAGAACGGAAAAATATTTGTTGTTTCCCAGCTGTGAGATAACCTCATTGATTTCTGGGATTGGGCATCTGTCAGCTATTGTTTGAGTGTTAAGTTTTCTGTAATCTATTACTAGTCTATATTTTCTTTGTCCTGATGCATCAATTTTTTTTGGCACAACCCACACGGGTGAGTTATATGGTGAACGGGATGGTCTGATGATTCCATCTTTTAGTAGATTTCCTATTTCTCTTGTTACGAAGTCTCTCATATCAAGGGGGTATGGGTATCTTGTATAGACTGGGGTATCAGAGGAGGTCCTGATTTCTCCTACTGCTGTAGTGGTGTATGTTAATTTTTCATCGGGCTCTGTAAAAAGATGTGGATAACGTCTAGTCAAATGGTGTATGTGTTGTTTTTGTGTAGCTGTCATATGGTCAGTTTTAATGTCAATTTTATTAACGGTTGGAGAAAGTTTTTGGCTAAGTTTTATTCTTAGGCCATTACCTAATGTCAGGGTATCGTCGCGTATGTTTATTGTTGAACAAAGGTCCTTAAGACTGTCATTTCCAATTATTCCGTCAAAGGATTTTAATGTGGGAAGTAAGAAGAATTTCAAAGGTGTGTAATTTTTACGAAATATATTAATGATGGTATGGTGGGTAATTGCAATCTGTCCGGCAATAGAGTTCGCGATGAAAGGTTCGTCGTTGGGTATTTTCTTTGGGACATGACAGGGTTGGATATAATTTTTGCTCGATCCTGTATCGATCAACATTTTAAGAATTTTCCCGTTCTTAGTTCTACATTCGACGTAGGGTAACGAAGAACTTTTCATTCTAAAAAATGGATATCAATATGGTCCTGCTTTTCAGGATATGAGCTCCCCTCAGCGTATTCTTTGACTGATTGTCCATTTTTTTCTGCTGTTAATGCTGTCTCGTACTCCTGTGCAGTAGGAGTCCAGTTTGGAACCTCTACGTGGAAATTCCTCTGTTGTTTTAGGGGTACTTGTTGTGAGGAGTTTGATTGTCTCTTCACACCATTATTGGCTTGTGGTCTCTTCATATAATTTACCACTCTTGAATGTAGGGATTTGTCGACGTCCATTGGTTTTGGACGTAGAAGTTGAGGCTTGAAAGGGGTTTGTTGACCAAATGGTATATTTTGTTGATTATTTTGGAAATTGTTAAAGGTAGGTTGAGGGCGATAGTGATACGCAAGATTCTGGGCTTGCATCTGAGGTCTTGGCATGTATGCCCACTGGGGGTAAAATTCATTAACTGGTTTTTTGGGTGGAAGAGGTGGTCGGAAGTCATGAGGCTTCCTATTTGCGCTATTGCTATTCATTGCGTAATGGGAACGAAAGCTTTGGTTCTCCAATTTTAGGCACAGGTGAAGAGCTTGGGGAAGATCTACTGGCTCTCTCATACCAAGCAATCTTGGTAGATCACCTTTCAGTCCTCGTATGAAAGTGTCGAGGGCTTTATCACGGTATGTGTGGGTAAGTAAATGCATAGATTCTGCACCGACTTCCATGCATCCAAGCTTATTGAGGATAAGGGAGAGATGGGAATAAACGCGTTGGAAGAATTCTTGAATAGTGAGGTTGCCCTGCACTAGAGAGGTCATTTGGTAAAGGAGCGGCAGTTGGTTGAGAAGGTGGGTTAGGCGCTTGTGCATTTAACACAGGGGGTCGGATTAAACCGTTAGGGGTTGACATTATTTGGAAAAAATTTATATTATTTCAGTTTGCTATTATTAATATTATTAATAAAGGGTGTTTTTTTTTTTTTTTTTAATTATTATTCTCTGGTGGTGAATCGCAGAGAATATTCGCTGTTATAAGCTGGATAGTCCTCACGAATGTGGTGAATCGCAGCTTTGAATTATATTATTTTATGGCTGTACAAGCCAGATATTATTATAAATTGGTATATTAGATTGTAAACTAGTCTAAGCAATATTTAGTTTCCTAAAAAAAATTTTGTGGTAAATCCTTATGATTCTTATTCTTTCTTTTGGGTTTTGTTTTTTTCAAGATTTCTTATGTCTGTCCTAATTTCTTTTCACTCAATAATTGATAATAAATATTTTTTTTTTCACTAAAATATTCTGATATAATATATATTTTTGCCGGCTCGAGGTCAATTAAAAAATAAACACAAGTTTTCTTTAAAAATCCGATATATTTCGGTATACCGCGGTAACCGTCCTCAGGGATATAAACTGCAAAATCTATACAAACAAATAACATTATATAAACAAAATATTGATGAAACAGTAACAACAAATGACATACATTAATTTACACGTCCTCTTGCTTAGGCGTGGAGTTTGTTACTACTTTATTTGTAATTAAATGTCTGTAAATATGCGCGACGTTGTCCGTGTCAGTCTTGTAACCTGCCATAGCTGCGCAGATAGATCCATTTCGAAGGGTGCTAAGCCTTCATCATCAGTACGCTTTAGGCATGCTGCGCTAACCAGATGGCGCAAAACTGAATAAATATAGTTGGTAAAAAGGAATAGAAGTAGCAAATTTGCCAGTCAAACAAACCACCGCTGTATAGCTAAATGGTTAGCGCAGCATGCCTAAAGCGTACTGATGATGAAGGCTTAGCACCCTTCGAAATGGATCTATCTGCGCAGCTATGGCAGGTTCTCTGAAAAATTTTCTACTTACTATTCGAAAAACAAAATACAATTTTTCAAATTTAGAAAAATTAAAAAATAACAATAATTATCATTAGAAAAAATTATTGTTCTGGCCTTGAGCTCGAATCGAACCTTGAATCAATTATCCAAATAATAATAATATGGCCAACAATTTTCGTAATAAGTAGGTTTAATTATTCAAATGGTAGTCACCTCCAACAGCAGCAAAATTCTAGAAACTCGCCTAATTTTCGTAGTCAGAATAGCAGAGGCAACAGAAACGGGTTTGGCAATTCCAACCGAAATTTTGGTAATTTTCAGCAAATTTTCAAAGCCAATATTTTAACCCTTCCGTAGATAATAGATACGTAAGTCAAAATTATAACAATGGAAATACCAATAATTTACAACAAAATCAACAACTGCCATATAATAACAATTTTAGAAATAATTTAGAACCAATGGAAATAGATGCTACTATGTCAGTTAAGTTAGTTAATTTTATTGATAAAAAGTTTGATTGCATAATAGGTGTAAACATATTACGCCCCTTGGGAGTAATAATAGACTTTAAAGTTAATACCCTTTTAATTAACGACACAGAAATAAACTTTATTGAAAATGGTTTTAATATTTCCTATGAAGAAATTTACTATTTAGAAAAAATTGAATTTGAAAAATTTAAAGATTTAATACCTACTAGTTTAAATAAGGAAGAGAATAAATTGCTAGAAAATTGTCTACATAAAAATAAAGACATTTTATATCAATGGTCAAAACTTAACAACAACTACCTGCGTAAAGCATAAAATAATAACTAATTCTAATAAAGTAATATACTGCAGAAATTACAGGCATCCACAAATATTAGAAAATGAAATAGAAAAACAAATAAATGAAATGCTAAAAGAAAACATAATAGAGAAAAAATCAAATAATCTGAATGAAAAGAAATGGCGCTTAGTAATAGATTTTAGGAGGTTGAATGAAATAACTATAGATGATAAATTTCCTATACCCAACATGGAGTCACTATTCGATAAGTTAGGTAAGGCCCAATATTTTTCGTCATTGGATTTAGCAAAGGGTTTTCATCAAGTTTTAATGGATGAAAGGGATATTGATAAAACAGCTTTTTCAAAGCCTATGGGTCATTATGAGTTCATTCGAATGCCCTTTGGTCTAAAAACTCTCCCGCTACATTCCACAGAATGCTTAATTATGTTTTATCGGACTATATTAATAAAATATGTATTATTTATATGGCCGATATACTGGTCTTTTCAACCTCTCTAACCGAACATTTAGAAAGGTTACAGACAATTTTTAATAAGCTGAATGAATACAAACTCAAGGTACATATTGAAAAATGTCAGTTTTTATCCAAGGAAACCAACGTCCTTAGCCATATTACAGCAAATAAAGGAATAAAACCGAACCCCGAAAAGATTAGTGTAATTGCGAATTTAGAGCTACAAAGGACAGTAAAAGATATAAAATCTTTTCTGGGACTAACCGGATATTACCGGAAATTTATTAGGAACTATTCGTTGGTAGCAAGTCCTATTATTAAATATTTAAAAAAAATAGTAAAATCGATATTAATGACAAATCGTATATAGAGTCCTTCGAAAAGCTGAAACAAATTTTAATAAATCCGCCATTACTACGGTACCCCGATTTTAATAAAAAGTTCACATTAACCACCGATGCAAGTAACTTAGCCATCGGTGCAGTTTTGAGTCAGGAGGGGAAACCTGTAAGTTACACCAGTAGGACTTTGAATGGACACGAAAAGAATTACTCCACGTTAGAGAAGGAGTTATTAGCCATTGTGTGATCAATAAAGTATTATCGTCCGTACCTTTATGGCCGAAAATTTCTAGTCCAAACGGATCACCAGCCATTAAAATAGCTTTATTCGCTTAAGGAACCAAATTCGCGAATTATTAGGTGGAAATTTTTACTAGACGAATTCTACTTCCATATTGAGTATCTCAAAGGGAAGGAAAAGAGGGTTGACGACTTTCTGAGCAGGGTTCAACTGACTCAACCATTTTCAGCGGAAGTTCAATGTGGAGGAAAATTTAAACTCTAGCTTCTATGTAATAGATAAAATTGTAAATAAATATAGAACGCAAATAAGACTAGTTAGAAATAAATGTATAAAATAATATACAAAATGATTTAAATAATGCACACTACTTAAACGATTTATTCAGGCGACAATTGAAAAATGGAAAAGTTGGAATACACTCAGGATTAGACGATAATAAATACAATATAATAAAAGCTAAATTAACTGAATTATTTTCTAATAATAACAAACTTAATTTTATAAAATGTACCAAAATTACGCGCAATGTTGAATCCGAGAAATCTTTGTTGAATATCATTGATGATATTCACACGAAAGGTAACCATAGAGGAGTTCAAGAGAACTTTGAAGAATTAAAAGATAACTATTTTAACCCTAAACTAATAAAATTAATAAACAGATATTGTAATAACTGTAGAATATGTTGCGAAAATATGACAATTTCAACATACGATAACACCAGAAAACCCTAATGAAATAATACATATAGATATTTTCCAATCACAAAAAACCTCTCTTTTAACAAGTATAGATAAATTTACTAAAATAGGCATTGCACTTAAGTTAAGAGATAAAAATATGGTAATAATCAGAACTAAAATTGAAGAAAGGATCGCATTCTTGGAAAACCCGATAAACTTATTATGGACATTGAATTTAATAATGCGCTTATAAAACTTTTCTGTCAAGAAAATACTATAGAGACACACTTTACTACACCTAATTCCAATACCGGCAATTCGGATGTAGAAAGAATGCATTCCACACTTTTAGAACACACAAGAATCCGAAAAAATGCCGAAAATTTTAATGACGCTGAAGAATTGGTACTTAAGGCAGTTAAATTCTATAATAACACAATTCATAGCACAACCAAATTAAAACCAATCGATTTCATAAACAAAAAAGACATATATTTAAGAGAAGTTAAGGAAAGATCTGAAAGAAATAAAAAGAAAGCAATTGATAAGGAAAATTTAGAACGAGAAAATATAACACTTAATTTGCGCGACTCGAATTTGTATATTAAAAACCCAATTGCAGTTAGACAAAAGACAGCAAAAAGATTTTCCAAGTACCACTACAGTAATCCTAATAAAGTAGATACTGCACAGTTTAAAAGGCCTTTAAAATCAATAACATAAATCCAGGTAGGGAATAGGGGACAGAATGCCGCTGCTTTTCTCTGAGATCTTCTACCGTCAGATCCTGATACTTCCACAAAATACTAAATTTAATCGCAATGTCGTTTACGGCTTCGAAACGTCTTGTCATGTTACCAATCAAGCAGTCCAAAAGAACGCAAAAAACTTGCTGTTTGAATTGAGTTTTGGAATCACACTCAGGTGATTCGCCAGGTAATTCATCGAACTGGCGCTTTCTTATATTCCTTCTTTTCTCTGCGAAGGTATTCACAACTCCTATACTCCCTGCCAGAATCCTACATTCTTGAAGTGTGATCGACCATTGATTCTTGAACTTCTTCAACTCATCAGTCAGGCTACGTATATTTTCTGTTTCCACGTCCAGTGTGACATTTCTAGCTTGCAGTACCAGATTTCGATGGTTGACTACCGTCAACACTTTGAGCCAAATGGAGGCTAAGAGGATACACTCAAATTTCCCCATATATGCTTCCGTACCTTCCAAATCCGTTACTGTTTCTGAACTCAGATTTAAAAGCTTGATTTCATCAATAGCTTTCTTGCGGAATGTGAGTTGGGAATGGTTTCACACTATCCACACGAGCAGACCATCGTGTTTGTGACATGCTGTGCAAGGAGCAATTAGTTTTTTTCCCATCTCTGAGGGCTTGCGCTAAAGATATTATACATTTTCTGCGTAATACCGAAAAATGTGATGACTTCTGCACAACATCCAGCAGCTTGCACTCCACATAAATTTAAACTGTGACAAGCACAAGGTGCAAATATTGCCAGGGAGTTTCCTCTCAGGATATGACTCTGCGCTCCTTTGTAATGACCGCTCATATTACTGCCATTACCATACCCCTACCCACGGCAGTCATCCAGAGGAATATTGTGCTTTTTTAGAGTGCTGCGAATCAGCTCAGCTATATATTCTCCTGTTTTTGCGTTACAATCGACAAACTCTAAGAAGCGTTCTTGGATTTTCCATTTTCCGGAGTCCCTGTCTAATAAAACATAACGCAATATAAAAACAGTCTGCTCAATATGCTCCGAATCAGGGGTCGCATCCACTATTACTATGTAATACTTGATGGACTTTCTCTCGCCTTCTATCTATCTAATTACTTGACTTACACAGATTTCTATGAACTCATTTTGTATTCCATGAGACAAATAATGTGCTTGGAGACGATTCTTTTTCGTTTGAGATTCCCTCACCTTCTCCAAATGTTCATGCAATAGGGGGTCATAATTGCTGATCAGTTCCAAAATACTCCAGCGAGCTGCGCCATTTTTAAGGGTTTCCGCTAAGAGAAAATCCACTGAACTTGCATTTCGAATTCTCATTTCATATTGGCGCCACTCTATATAGCAAGTTTTATGATTTTGACTATTTTCATGTTCAGGAATTTTGTCATGTGACCTCTTTCAACCTTTTTTATTAGAATAACCTGAAGATTTTGTCAAAACTGATCGGGTATTTTCGAAAATTTTGCAGAAAAGCCGGCATGGAAAACAAAAAAGCGCTTCTTTTGTTGCACTCGAAACGAGCCAATCACGCTTTACTTTTTCTCCGTTTTTTTTAGAGTAGTATGGAGTGTGATTTGAAGGTAATGGCGACCACTTAAGTCGTTCGGAAGTCGAAATAAAATGTGATTTTAAGTTAGTTGAAGCATTTTTGACAGATAGCGCTTATAAAATTGTCTCAAAAACGTTTATCTAACTTAAAATCATCCCTCTCCGCGGCCCTGAAAGTATTTAAAAACAGAATATATACATACTTTCGAAAATACTTTGAAATCGAAAGCTTACATTTTGGTATTATTCAGCGCTGTACGCAGATCAAAAAACATTCAAGAAAAATTTAGCATTTTTCTTGAGCATGAAAATAGCAGTAGGCACAAAATTTTGGCATTTCACGATGCATGGAAATTTATACATGAATACCGCTTTTATAAAAAAAAAAAAACAAAATTTATGAAACTTTTTGATACCATTTGTCCGACGTAATGGCGTGAAAATAATTATATGTAGATACACTTAACAGCTACCACAAAAAACTAAAATTCACATTTGAATTGGAAAAAGACAATTTCATTCCATTCCTGGATGTAAAAATAAACAAAGAAAACAATTCTCTAATATTTGATTGGTACGCAAAGCCCACATCTTCTGGACGCCTGATAAATTTTCACTCCTCTCAACCTCTAAAGTATAAGATTAACACAGCGCAAAATTTCGTAAATAAAGTGTTGTCCTTAAGCCATGAGCGATTCCAAGATGTCAATGTCCTTAAAATAATAGAAGTCTTGAAAAGCAATAATTATCCATACAATATGATATTAACTTTAATAAACCAGCGAAGCTGGAAATAGACAAAAAACGAATCCTAATAACAACACAAGAAACAGAAAACAAAACAAAGCAATTTTACACCGTTACATATATACCTAAACTCACCGAAAGCTTTAGGAAAAATGTTATTAACGAGAAGATTAGCATAGCTCTCGCATACAAATCAAACTACACCTTAAATAATATATTTACACAAACAAAGAGCCCTATCGATCGAACCCCTACAACAAAACAACGTGGTGTACGAGATGACATGTAAAGGAAAAGAGAATGAGGACTGCAACAAATTGTACATAGGAACTACGAAACGAGCATTGGGAGTTCGACTAACAGAACACGAAGCGGACATAAAGAACCACAGAAACAATACTGCCTTATCACAGCATATAATATCGAGTGGACATAAAGCTGATCTGGCGAATACAAAAATTTTAGACAAAAACAAACGCGGGAGAGCTAGATACTTAGTTTTTAAAGTTTTAAAATACATATAATTAAAGTAAGTGATTTTTTCGTTTTTACTCAAATACATGTTTGTTTATGTATGTGCCTTCTGTGTGCTTAAAACATTTGTTGACTCTTTAACTCTATACATATATATATGTACTAGTTATTAACTTTTATTTAATATTTTAATGTAAACAAATTTTTTGTTTGTTGTTGAAAATAGATTCCGCATTTGAAAATGCTAGGATGACTAGCGAAACGTCGGGCTGTAACAGTGAATAAACTTGTTTTATTTGCACTGACAACGCAATAGGTCAAGTAGCCTTGCATAATATTATGAATCTTAAGAAAATTGACCGGAAAAACCTAAGAACAATTTTAATAGCATTCACTTTTTATTAAAATAGAATCTTATAACTTTAAACGAGCAATTCTTGTTTGTTTGTATAACCGAACGATCTGGGGAACGGCTCAACCGATTTAGATAAAATTTGGCGCAGAGATAATAGATCACCTTCTAAGACTTCCTAACTAAGTGTTGCCACTCAGGATGTTTCACAAGGTTGCCACCTATTCGAAATTAAAAAAAATTGCATGAGATATGCCGATATGGGTATCAAACGAAAGGTGTTTCACTGCGCATCACAATAGGGACATTTTTGAGTAGGGTTGCCATTTAGGGTTGCCACCTATTCGAAATTACAAAAAAAAATTGCATGAGATATGCCGATATGGGTATCAAACGAATGGTATTTCACTCCGCATTACAATAGGGACATTTTTGAGTAGGGTTGCCACCTATTCGAAATTAAAAAAATGCATGAGAGATGCCGATATGGGTATGGAACGAAAGGTATTTCACTCCACATTACAATAGGGACATTTTTGAGTAGGGTTGCCATTTAGGGTTGCCACCTATTCGAAATAAAAAAAATTGCATGAGATATGCCGATATGGGTACCAAAGGAAAAGTATTTCACTCCGCATTACAATAGTGACCTTTTTGAGTAGGGTTGCCACCTATTCGAAATTGAAAAAAATTGCATGAGATATGCCGATATGGGTATCGAACGAAAGGTATTTCACTCCGAATTACAATAGGGACATTTGTGAATAGGCTTGCCATTTAGGGTTGCCACCTACTCGAAATTAAAAAAAATTGCATGAGATATGCCGCTATGGGTATCTAACGAAAGGTATTTCACTCCGCATTACAATAGGGAAATTTTTGAGTAGGGTTGCCATTTAGGGTTGGGGTAGTTAGACGAAATAGTACTCTATTTACTCAAATTCTATTAAAGCTTTAAAGGAGAACTTTAAAGTTAAAAATCGTCGTAAAAAATCTTACACATGATTCGACTTAATTTTCTTAATTTGACACACGCTAATAAAATTGAAATGCAATATCAAGGCACCGTCGCAAATTCTAGCAAAATGTATTTAAATGCATATTTTTGGTAAATTTGAAATGAATAATTGCAATTTCTCACAGATTACTATTAGAAAGATTTCTCACCATAGCAAAAATTTATCTCACCATGGTAATTTGCTACGTTGAACACTAGAGGCATATGTTCAATTTGAAAACGACATCTAACCATTTAACTATTTACCAACAGATGGCGCTTAGGAAAGTAAGTTGACATTTAATTAAACTAACTTATAGTTGTCATAACTGATAGTTGTCATTCGTAAAATTTACAAGTTTTTGCAATGTAATAAAATTGTGAGACTTTCATAGTGTATAACTTAATAAAATAATTAAAAAATAATAAGCGTTGGGTAGCATAAACTTATTAAGGTTCATTTGGTCTTATATATGACTATCAATAGAAATTTGACGCGTCCAACGCTTTTATTTAATTGTCTGATCAACGCCCTAGATTGATAGGGAGTGTGCCTAGGACCTACCTAATTATTTTCTAGCTTTTAGTATTATTATTACTTCATGTAAAGATTGTTTTCAATAAAACCGTTTAACTAAAAAATTTTTTTTAAATTATTTTACTTTCAAGTTTTTAGTCTTTATTTAATTGCCTATTATTTCTCATTCTATTTAGTTCATTTAGTGACTCATTATTACAAGGACTGTTTCCTGACAATTTGTTACAATCTAAGTCCTGAATACATAATACTTCCGAAGACTTTACTCGACTCTGCGTCACGTATTCTTGTCCCTCCTCCAACTCCAAAATATTTTGATGTCACTTCTCCCGGACTGTATGTAATATCTGTTCCAAATATGGGCCAAATTACTTACTTACTTACTTAATTGGCGCTTAACCGTCTAAACGGTTATGGCCGTCCAACAAGGCGCGCCAGTCGCTCCTTCGCTCCGCCAACCGGCGCCAATTGGTCACACCAAGGGAGCTTAAATCGTTTTCCACCTGGTCCTTCCAACGGAGTGGGGGCGCCCTCTACCTCTGCTTCCATAGGCGGGTTCCGATATAAACACTTTCTTGGCCGGAGCATCATCTTTCATTCGCATAACATGGCCTAGCCAGCGCAGCCGCTGCGTTTTAATTCGCTGGACTATGTTGATGTCTGCGTATAGCTCGTACAGCTCATCATTAAATCTTCTTCGGTACTCGCCATCGCCAACGCGTAGAGGTCCATAAATCTTTCGAAGAACTTTTCTCTCGAACACTCCCAAAACCGCTTCATCTGCTGTTGTCATGGTCCATGCCTCTGCCCCATATAGCAGGACGGGTACGAAAAGTGACTTGTACAGTATGATTTTCGTTCGCCGAGAGAGGACTTTACTTTTCAATTGCCTACCTAGTCCAAAGTAGCATTTATTGGCAAGATTGATTCTTCGCTGGATTTCAGTGCTGATGTTGTTGCTAGTGTTGATGCTGGTTCCCAAATAAACGAAGTATTTTACTATTTCGAAATTATGGCTGCCAACAGTAGCGTGGTTGCCAAGGCGCATATGCGCTGACTCTTTGCTGGATGACAGCAGGTACTTCGTTTTGTCCTCATTCACCATCAAACCCATCTTTACCGCTTCTTTTTCCAGTTTGGAGTAAGCATAACTAACAGCGCGGTGTTTAGGCCGATGATATCAATGTCATCAGCATATGCCAGTAATTGCACGCTTTTATAGTATATTGTTCCAGTGCGGTTAAGTTCTGCAGCTAGTATAATTTTTTCCAGCATCAAATTAAAGAAATCGCACGATAGGGGGTCACCCTGTCTGAAACCTTGTTTAGTTTCGAACGGCTTGGAGAGGTCCTTCCCAATTCTGAGTGAGCTGATGGTGTTGCTCAACGTCATTTTGCACAGCCGTATAAGTTTTGCGGGGAAACCAAACTCAGACATAGCGGCATATAGGCAGCTCCTTTTCGTGCTGTCGAAGGCGGCTTTAAAATCGACGAAGAGGTGATGTGTGTCGATTATCTTTTCATGGGTTTTTTCCAAGATTTGGCGCACTGGGAAATTCTGGTCGATGGTAGCCGCTTCACGGTGGGCTTCAATCTTTCGCACAGTATACTTGAAAGGACCTTATATGCGATATTAAGAAGGCTGATTCCACGATAGTTGGTGGATTTTGCAGTATCCCCCTTCTTGTGGACTGGGCAAAGAACACTTAGATTCCAACCGTCGGGCATGCACTAGTCCGCCCATATTTTGCTAAGAAGCTGCTGCATGCGCCTTACCAACTCCTCGCCGCCGTACTTGAATAGCTCCGCAGTCAATCCATCAGCGCCCACGGCCTTGTTGTTTTCCAATCTGGTTATTGCTATTCTAACTTCGTCATAATCGGGCGGGGGGACATATATTCCATCATCATCGATTGCGGGATCGGGTTCATCATCTCTGCGCGGTGAATTGCTGCCTCCATTTAGGAGAGCAGAGAAGTATTCCCTCCATAATCTAAGCACTCTCTGGACGTCAGTTACAAGGTCGCCGTTTTCATTCCTACAGGAGTTTGCCCCGGTCTTAAAACCTTCCGTCTGTCGCCGTATTTTTTGGTAGAATTTTCGGACGTTATTCCTGGTGGCTAGCAGCTCAAGCTTCTCGCACTCACGCCTTTCTGCTTCTGCTTTTCTCTTCCTGAAAAGGCGTCTCGCTTCCCTTTTCAACTCACGATAGCGTTCACACACTCCTCTTGTCGCGCTCGCTTTTAACGTAGCCCTGTAGAACGCGTCTTTTCTTTCATTGGCAACGCGGAATTCTTCATCGTGCCAGTTGTTTTTTCATGGCCGCCGGTAACCAATTTTTTCCTCGGCGGCAGTACGAAGTGCTTTGGAGATATGCTCCCACTGCTCCTGTATTCCTTCAGGATGAGTTGTGCTCTCAGAGAGCAGGTGTGAGAGTCGAGTTGCGAAATCTTTGGCAGTCTGTTGTGATTGAAGCTTTTCGACGTCTAGCTTTCCTTGCGTTTTTGTTCCTTGGTTTTAGCCGTGTTGAGCGGGTGCGTATTTTGGCTGCAACGAGATAATGGCCCGAGTCGATGTTAGGTCCTCGGATCGTGCGCACATCTAAAACACAGGAGGCATGCCGTCCGTCTATCACAACGTGATCCATCTGATTGCGAGTATTTCGGTCAGGAGACAGCCATGTAGCTTGATGTATCTTTTTATGCATGAACCTCGTGCTGGATATGACCATGTTTCGAGCACCGGCAAACTCAATCAGCCTCAGTCCGTTAGGAGAAGTTTCATTGTGTAGGCTGAACTTTCCGACTGTATGGCCAAAAACACCTTCTTTGCCCACCCTGGCGTGAAAGTCGCCAAGCACTACTTTTATATCATGACGGGGGCAGCGTTCGTATTTGCGTTCTAATTGTTCATAAAAAGTGTCTTTCACCTCATCGTCTTTCTCCTCTGTCGGCGCATGGGCGCAGATGAATGATATATTAAAACATTTTGCTTTTATTCGGATAGCGGCGAGACGCTCGTCCAAAGGCGTGAACGCCAGCACTTGGCGACAAAGTCTCTCTCCCACCACGAATCTGACGCCGAAACTGCGCTTATTCGTATGGCCACTCGAATAGATGTCACAATTTTTGATCTTTTTTCTTCCTTGCTTCGTCCAACGCATTTCTTGGATGGCGGTGATGTCAGATTTTGCTTTGACGAGTACATCAACCACCCGGGCATCTGCACGAATCCCATTCAGGGAGCGGACGTTCCAGGTGCATGTCCTCAATTCATTGTCCTTCAAACGTTTGCCATGGTCGTCATCAATAGAGAGTGTATTTATCCGAGGCTTGTTGTTATATTTCATTGGAGTGTGGTTTTACGTGGCGGGTCCCAAGCCCAGCGCACAACCCGCTCAGCGGGGGTGTAAATATTACTTGCACGTTTATATAGCGAGCCGCTTGCTCCAAGACAGACGCCCGCTTGCAGCCGCACCTAGAGGTGTACAGACGCTGCCGATGATATCTCCCCGGCTAGCCCTTAAACCTATTATGTCAGAATGGCCTAGCCAGGTTGTCGCTTTCTCACATTAGCTCACCCAGAGGATACTTGGCCGCAAGCGACCGGCAGTAGTGAGCTGCTTGAACCGCATGCAAAAGAATCGCTCTGGCCATTCCCAGGTGAATGGCGGTCAGAAAATGTCCCCACTTTCGTGGACTTCTACACACGGCTCCATCCAAATTATGTGTTCCAAATATGTACCAATTTCGGACCACAAATAAGATTTTTTTGAATATATCGATCTTTGTGCCACCTAGCGGCGATTTTTTTTCATAGGTCGCTCTCTATTCTTGTATGTATTATGTGTTCCAAATAGGAGCTAAATCGGACCACAAGTACGATTTTTGTGAATATCTCGATCCTTGCACCATCTAGCGGCGATTTTTTTCATAGGTCGCTTTCTATTCTTGTATGTATTATGTTTTCGAAATATGAGCCAAATCGGACCACAAATACGATTTTTGTGAATATTTCGATCCTTGCGCCACTTAGCGGCGATTTTTTTTCTTATTATTGCATCGTCATTGGGTTCTGAACTATGTTCTAAGTTTCAAGCTTGTAGCTTATCGGAAATTTACTTAAATTTCAATTACGAAATTCGTTCAGAACGGCCGTGCATGCGGCCTGTCAAGTGAAGCTAAATAAAACCGTTTAAAAAATGTTTGAAATTAATTATTTGGCGCATGAAGATACTCGACCTTAATAACTTAGTTCTCGATTTCACTAATTGTCATAACAATGTATTATAGGCTGGAATTACCCATTTCAAATTTTTCATTCCAGTTTATTTTGCGGTTAGTGTTTGATATGTTTTTGAAATCTATTTTTAAGGAAATCAAATATTGGTAAGAAAAAATATATAATACTAGCAGACCCGGCATACGTTGTTCTGCCATAAATTTGGCCTATCTACATACATTTTAATAAGCTTTTTCCGTCCAACTCTGCCCTACCCCTCTACACTTTTTCCTAATCGTTTTATTCACTCCTCCCTCCGTCTTTTTCGCTTCATCTCCATCTTCGTCTCATTCTATCTCTTTCTCAGTCTCCTTCTCTCTTTTCTCTTCTCTCAAGTTTTTCTCCTTCTTCTTCATCTCTTATTGCCAGTCCCAGAGGGTGGTATGTATTTTATTCCAGTCGCATTCCGAGTCTCAGTCTCAGTCCCAGTCCTAGTCCTAATCCCAGTCCCAGTCCGTCTCTGGTATACTTCCCGGAAAAAAGCATCGTAACTACTAATATGGGCAAATTTATATACGAAATTCAGGCAAATCGAATAGGACGTATGTAAATAGGTTTGAGGGTATTATTAATTCTTGTATTTTTTTCGGCTTCGCATGCATATTTATCAGTTTTGCCAGGTTGATGCGACTAAATCGAATACCACAATGAACTTTAGAGCTCTCAGCAACAGCTTTCATTTGATATCCATAATACACACACATTCTAGGGTTAACCGGGTCCATGCTTTGGCCTATATTTCGAGACCCTAGTCACCAATAGGTATGAAAACTAACCTGTACTAAAGCACTCATCAAGAGCTTCAATTTGATATTTACTTACTTCAATTTGATACACACAATGTAAAAACGTTATCTAGGCGTTCACGAGCACACGTATATATCGAGACCCTAGTCACCCAGGGGTATGAAAATTATCCTGTACTATAGCACTCATCAACAGTTTTCATTTGATATCTGTATTGTATAAACACATTCTAGGGGTACTTGGGTCCACGTTTTGGGCTATATCTCGAGACCCTAGCCTCCCAGTTGTATGAAAATTATTGTGTACTATAGCACTCATCAACAGTTTTCATCTGATACCCATATTGTATAAACACATTCTAGGGGTACCCGGGTCCACGTTTTGGGCTATATCTCGAGACCCTCCTAGTTGTATTAAAATTATTCGATACTATAGCACTCATCAACAGCTTTCATTTGATATCCATATTATATAAACACATTCTAGGGGTACCCGGGTCCACGTTTTGGGCTATATCTCGAGACCCTAACCTCCCAGTTGTATTAAAATTATCCTGTACTAAAGCACTCATCAACAGCTTTCATTTGACATCCATATTGTATAAACACATTCTAGGGGTACCCCGGTCCACGTTTTGATCTCAAGACCTTAGGCACGTAGCAAAAAAAAGGTAGACGTTGGCCGATTCTCAGACCTACCCAATATGCTCACAAAATTTCATGAGAATCGGTTCAGCCATTTCGGAGGAGTTAAGCCTCTAAAACCGCGACAAGAGAATTTTATATATTAGATATGTAGTACATATAAAAAAAGTAGAGTTTGATTAATGATGAACAAGTATGTTATGGGCATACTTGAAGATTGCCGAGCAACGCTCGGTCGCCCAGGTACTAAGTAATTAAGTGAGTAACGCTTTAAAACAATATGTTCACCATCGCTTGACAAATAACAATGTTCAATTATTTCTAGTGTCTTTTTCAGCATTTTTTGATGGGTTGATTTTACAGTAAAGTACAAGAAATATTAATATGATTTTACCGTAGAAGGTAGGTAGGTTGAACTGGCCGGTCCATGAGGATCTCACATAGACTGATTGAGTCCGTAGTGTTACCAGAAGTTTGTTTTAACGACCAAACTGAAAAACCCTATCAAAAACCAGGACCTATGTTATAAAATAACTCCGTCCTCTTGGCAAATACTAGAAGCTTCCTAGGACTTAAGCCACTTGCTGCTTCTAGATCTGACAGCTGTATCACTCCTAATAGCTGGAGTCTTAGCCTGGCAAGTGCAGGGCACGAGCACAGAACGTGCTCGATCGTTTCCTCCTCCAACCCGCACTTCCTACATCTGCTATCACTGACCAAGCCTAATTTAAAGGCATGTGATGCCAGAAGGCAGTGTCCAGTCAGAATACCCGTCATGAGTCTACAGTCCTCTCTTTTTAATGATAGAAGCAACTGTGTTAGTCTAAGGTTGTAAGACCTACGACACTTTACAGCCCCGCGCTTGAACCCACGCCTTTTCTGCTTGGTCGATCATGTGCACCTCTCGCATTCGCTTAATCTCGCCCAATCTAATTGGGACGTCTACGGAGCAAGCTTCAAGGGATGCGCCCTTTTTAGCTAATTCGTCCGCTTTTTGATTCCCATCTATTCCCATATGCCCTGGGACCCAATATAGATGTATGCTTCTCCCTGTCCCGATTCTCTCCAGAGACTGCTTACACTCTAACACGCATGATGCTGTGCTATGCGAGATTATTGCCTTAATTGCTGCTTGACTGTCAATATAAAAGTTAACACGGCTGCAGCTTAAGCTATTCTCTTCCAGGGTTTCTACTGCTTTGGTTACGGCTAATATTTCCGCTTGGAAAACGCTACAGTAATCCGGCAGCCTGTAGGATCTGCTTAATTCCGGATCAGCGCAGTATACCGCAGACCCTACTCCTTCCACTATTTTGGAACCATCGGTGTACACATGTATCGCCTCGTCCGCCATTTGCGCACCCTTGCGCCAACCGTCCACCTCTATTGTGGCCTTAAGATCTCCCTCAAAGTGCAGGTAGGGAATCATGTAGTCTGTTCGTCTTGTGACTGAGGACGCTATACTACTATGGCCATATGGTCGGCGCTCAAGCTGCCCCGAAGCATCGAGCCTGGTTGCGGTCGTTAACGCTTTGTTCTTTGTTACCAGGTCTACAGGTGGAATGTGCAGAATGGCATACAGTGCAGCCGTCAGGGTTGTTTTCAGGGCTCCCGTAATGCAAAGCATCGATAGTCTGCATACCCCCTCTAATTTTTTGAGGTATGTTGTTTTTTGTGTGGCTTTCCACCAAACAAGAACTCCATAGTATAGAATAGGGCTTACAATCGCTGTAAAAACCCAATGAGAAAGAGAGGGCGATAGGCGCCACGTACACCCCAGCATTCTTTTACATGCATAGAGTGCCGTTGAGGCCTTCTTGACCCTCTCCTCCAAGTTGAGCTTCCATGACAGCTTACTGTCTAGGATGATTCCTAGATATTTTGTGCAAGGTTTCTCCTGTAAGGTCACCGCTCCTAACTTAGGCCTGGTCCAATTTGGGACCTTGTACCTCTTTGTAAACAAGACCATATCCGTCTTCTCCGCATTGACTTTCAGCCCGACATTAGATGCCCAGGTATGAATATCCCGAAGCGCCCGATCCATCAAAGAACTAATCGTTGGAAGGCATTTTCCACTTATGACAATTGCAACGTCATCTGCGTAAGCCGTAAGTTTTACGGGTCCCTCATCGAATTGCCTGAGCAGTTGGTTGATGACCAGTGTCCACAGCAGAGGTGATAGCACCCCTCCCTACGGCGTGCCCCTGTCCACTGATTTCGTGGCCTCGTACAATCCCCATTGTGATGTAATCTTTCTGCAATTTAGCATGCAGCCGATCCATCTGATTAAGGCAGGATGTACTTTAATGTAATTAAGACCATCCATAATCGCCCATTTTGCAACATTATTGAAAGCCCCGGCAATGTCCAAGAAGACTCCTAGAGTAGAAGAAAGATTAATATTACATATGTATATACCAAGGGCCGTGAGAGAAATCCGGGCCCGGGACTAAACAATTTACGGGCCCCCTATAAAAAATCTACTAATACATTTGATTAACTTGAATTAATGACATCTCATTCATGAATCATTATTGAAATGGTTGCCACATCAACTAAATAATTTTTAAACTAATAGCTGACAATAAAATTATCACAGAATATTTACTATTTATACTATTTTATTGTAACTGTAGTAAAGTTAAATATTTCAGGCAGTAAATAAAAACACGACACGTTTAATGGTAGTACAAACCGGAAGAGAGAGTATAAAAATTTCATTTTATTTGACAGAATATATATGGTAGTATACATAGCAGAGTTGTATTTAATAGTATGTTCTATTTTAGTATCGTTCTATTTTACACCTCAACACATTTCCTGAAGGATATTTCATTTATTAAATAAACAGAAAAAGAAAATTAATTTAGTTATTTTAAATAGTTATTTGCAAATCAAACTATGGCAGAATTAACAATGTAAATTTAGTTTCAATTAAGACCAAGTGACTTACAAAAATTTGTATGAATAACACCTTTTGTCAGGATATCAGCTAACATCTCCTTAGTTGCCACTTTCCAAATGTTGACGGATAAATTTGCCTTTTATATCAATATGCTTTAGGCGAGGTGAATAAGAATTATTCATATCCACTTGTATAGCACATATGTTTGTACGATATGGGTATCAAATGAAAGGTGTTAATGAGTATTTTAAAAGGGCGTGAGGCTTAGTTCTATAGGTGGACACCTTTTCGAGATATCGTCATAAAGGTGGACCAGGGGTGACTCTAGGATGTGTTTGTACGATATGGGTATCAAATTAAAAGTATTAATGAGGGTTTTAAAAGGGAGTGGTGGTAGTTGTATGTGTGAAGGCGTTTTCCAGATATCGACCAAAATGTGGACCAGGATGACCCAGAACATCATCTGTTGGATACCGCTAATTTATTTATATATGTAAATCCACAAACAGTATTCCTGCCAAGATTTCAATGGTTTTTTATATCGCCCTGCAGAACTTTTTCATTTTCTTCTACTTAATATGGCAGGCGTCACATCCATTTTACAAAGTTTTTTTCTAAAGTTATATTTTGCGTCAATAAACCAATCGAATTACCATGTTTCATCCCTTTTTTTGTATTTGGTATAGAATTATGGCATTTTTTTTCATTTCGTAATTTTCGATATCGAAAAAGTGGGCGCGGTCATATTCGGATTTCGGCCATTTTTTATACCAATACAAAGTGAGTTCAGATAAGTACGTGAACTGAGTTTAGTAAAGATATATCGATTTTTGCTCAAGTTATCGTGTTAACGCCCGAGCGGGAGGACAGACGGCCGACTGTGTATAAAAACAGGGCGTGACTTCAACCGATTTCCTTTTTCACAGAAATAAGTTATCGTCCTAGAATCTAAGCCCCTACCAAATTTCGCGAGGATTGGTAAATTTTTGTTCGACTTATGGCATTAAAATTATCCTAGAAAAATTAAATGAAAAAGGGCGGATCCACGCCAATTTTGAAATTTTCTTTTATTTTTGTATTTTGTTGCAATATATCATTACTGGAGTTGAATGTTGACATAATTTACTTATATACTGTAAAGATATTAACTTTTCTTTTAAAATTTGAATTAAAAAAAAAATTTTTTTAAAAAGTGGGCGTGGTAGTTCTCCGATTTTGCTAATTTTTATTAAGCAGACATATAGTAATAAAAGTAACGTTACCGGCAAATTTCATCATGATATCTTCAACGACTGCCAAATTACAGCTTGCAAAACTTCTAAATTACCTTCTTTTAAAAGTGGGCGGTGCCACGCCCATTGTCCAAAAGTTTACTAGTTTTCTATTCTGCGTCATAAGTTCAACTCACCTACCAAGTTTCATAGCTTAATCCGTATTTGGTAACGAATTATCGCACTTTTTCGGTTTTTCGAAATTTTCGATATCGAAAAAGTGGGCGTGGTTATAGTCTGACATCGTTCATTTTAAATAGCGATCTGAGATGAGTGCTCAGGAACCTACATACCAAATTTCATCAAGATACCTCAAAATTTACTCAAGTTATCGTGTTAACGAACAGACGGACGGACTGACGGACGGACATAGCTCAATCAAATTTTTTTTCGATCCTGATGATTTTGATATATGGAAGTCTATATCTATCTCGATTCCTTTATACCTGTACAACCAACCGTTATCCAATCAAAGTTAATATACTCTGTGAGCTCTGCTCTACTGAGTATAAAAATATTTGGAAAAGTTTTGAAATCTGTTTTTATGTATATGGCAAAAAAATGAGTTACCAATATAAAGGATGCCTCAACACGTGCTATTTTTGCAAAGGGAAAGAAGAACGAATGTTGGAGACCACACCTATTGATTTTTCATTCATCCTTCTTCCCTTGGTTGATACGTCTTTAACTCTTAAATATGCTGAAACTTCAGTTTATAAGAGATCACAGTCTCAATTGTCCTCGCTACTGCGGAAAAAAATGATCTTGGAGATATTCTTTGGTTTGTTTTGGTCCTTTTCCTCGCGGTTGGAAGATACATTTTTTAATTGGCCCTTAACGCTTCTCCGAACCCAGTGAGATCTTCTCATAACTTGCCCACGTCAGCAAAAATGCTTTAGCTCTTCGCAGCTTACCTAAACATCATCGTCCAGTTAGAGTATGATAGTTCGTGGAGGCTGCATTTACCGGATGAACGGTCAAAGTCTGCCGCCGTGGTGTAGAGGCTAGTGTGTTGGCCTATCCATCAAAAATATTTAAGAAAATTTGTATTAATGGTACTGATTGTCCCTTGGCATTACCTTGGCACCAAAAATTCTTCCGAATTAGCAGAGACATTTTTGCGTCGGCAGTTCGTAGAAAAACGAATACACGATAAGTAGCCTTCGAATTGGATGGAAAGCTAGACATTAATCTCCTCAGATATATACACCAAATTGTTATTATTAGTAGATATGTATCTCTTCCGTACCCTTGACGGCAAGTCGGGTTTTTCTTCTCGTCGCGCAGACGCTGATACATTTCTAAACAATTTGTTGAAGAAAATTCCTCAGAAGAGGATCGTGGCCCGATTCTTCTTTTTGCGGGAAACCACAATACAATTCTTGAATTGAAAATTCTGGAATGTGGTTGACCGTTGAGAGTTCTTATTTTCTGGTTATTTCCACCAATAAAAAATTCGGTTTTGGATAAAATGTCATAATATAATTGTTAGAACGCGAAAATATATGGTAGTTCTATACGACAGCATAACACCGGTAATACGCATCCAAAAATATGGAGATAGGTGTCAAAAACTCGTATTGATCTCGACAACAATAATCCGAAGGCGGAAAAAAAGTTTTAGATCGGTCAAAAAATATTAACGAAAAACCGAAAAATTACCCCGGAGTGCTCCGAAACCGAGGGTGGCATCCATAGTATTTTCGCGCAGAACACCTTTCTGCATTGGCGGCCTTTGGCCGCGCTTATAACAAATTACATTGGGTGCGCTCAACACTGGTTTGGAGACCAAAACTATATCCGCGGAAAACACTTATGTTCAAAAATTTTTTTTTCTGGGCACCACAAAATCATCAAAATTACAACAACCACATGAAAATTTTCAAAATTTCTTTTGCAAAGATCTCTTGACGTACCCAACTTTTTTACCTCCGCTCTCGGATTCGCGATCCTGGATCCAAAACGCATCTTTTGATACCCCTCTTGATATTTTTGGACGTGTATTAAGAGTGTCATGCTGTCGTATAGAATTACCAAATATATTACAGTTTGTTATATTTTTGTTATGAAAACAAAACCAAAATAAAAAATAAAAATGTGAGAACAGTGAGAATTTTAAAATTTTTTTAAACGTCATTTCCGCTCTCACCGGTTCTACCTTGTGATATTTATACCATGGCCGTAACTAAATAAAAAAACATAAATATAAGGCGCGATAACCTCCGAAGAGATCTAAGGCCGAGCTTCTCTTCCAATTTGCGTCGTGCTCCTCTTGATTTTCCCTACAAATTGGCAAGACGGGACCTACATATTTTATGCCGACTCCGAACGACATCTGCAAGGCAGATAAGTTTTCACTGAGAGCTTTTCATGGCAGAAATACACCTGGGTCGCTTGCCAAACACTGCCGAGGGGCGACCCCGCTTAGAAAAATTTTCTTCTAATTGAAAAACCTTATTTCTAAAATTTTGATGTTGCTTTGACCGGGGTGTGAACCTGGGGCTTACGGTGTGGTAGGCGGATCACGCTACCATCACACCACGGTGGCCGCCATGGGCGTAACTATGTATGTATATAATTTGGGGCCTGTGGCAAATTATTTTGATGAGACCCTACCAATAAAAATCGTTACGTTGTAATCAGTTTAATTTAAATAAACTTCGAGATTTTCAGCGTCCTCAATTACATGTTATATATGTCCCACTAATGGCCATAGGCCTCCTCTCTCGAGAGAATGGTCTTTAGGCCATGCTAACCCTTCCGCATTGAATGCATTTACAACGAAATAAAAATAACAATTTAATGTTAATAAGATTTTTATTAAGAGACTAGCAGACCCGCAGATGTTGTTCTTGCCTAAATTCGATCTATCTGCATACATTTTAGTAAACTTATTATTATTTCTACCTTTATATTAAGGACTTCTTCCCGTTGAGCTAGACACTTGATACTTAGAACATATTTCAGATCTGAGGGACGCAAGTGAAAAAAAATCCGCTAGGTGGCGCACGGATCGAGAAATACAGAAAATTAATTTTAAAATGGAAATTTTGCGATCGACTTTTAACTAACTTCTCTGTGATCCAGAGACTTGAAACTTAGCACATATTTTGCGAATCGATGGCATTACAATTCATGGAAAACAAAATGCCGCCAGGTGGCAGGCGAATCGAGATAAACGAAAATCTCTGAAAAAACACAGGGAATCTTGTAATTGATTTTTGAGTAACTTCCCGGTGAGCTGGAGATATGAAACTTGAGCCGAAAGTCAGAACCCGATGACAATGCAATATTTTATCAAAAAAAATTCCGCTAGGTGGGGCATGGATCGAGATATTAGGAAAATTAATTTTAATTTGGGAATCTTTCAATCCATTTTTAACTAAGTTTCCGGTTACCTAGAGACTTGTAACTTAGCACATAGTTCGAGACCCGTGACAACATAATTTATAGAAAACAAAGTTCCGCTAGGTGGCATGCTAATTGAGATAACTACAAATCCCTGAAAAACGAGGGGAATCTTGCGATCGATTTTTGGGTGGCTTGCCGATGAGCTAGAGACTTGAAACTTTGGTCCTGTGTCAGAACTCGGTGACAATGCAATATTTTATCAAAAAACTTCCGCTAGGTGGCGCATGGATCGAGATATTAGGAAAATTAATTTTAATTCGGGAATCTTTCAATCCATTTTTAACTAACTTTCCGGTTACCTAGAGACTTGTAACTTAGCACATAGTTCGAGACCCGTTGAAAATACAATTTGTAGAAAACAAAGTTCCCTTAGGTGGCGAAATAACTACAAATCCTTGAAAAACGAGGGGAATATTGCAATTGATTTTTGAGTAACTTCATGGAAATTTTGGAGACTTGAAACCTGAAATATAGTTTAAAACTCGGTGAGGGTGCAATGTTTGATCAAAAAATTTGAGCTACGTAACGCACAAGTTGAACTATTTAGAACATTAGGCCATACCTTCACGGCTAGCCTCCTGAGTGTTGCAGGCGTTGTAGAATTTCACCTCGTTGAAGGTCCAACTCAATGCACGTCCTTTATAGTTTTAAATCCCAAAATTCTTTTACTAGAGCTATTGTTAAATTTTTTAGTCAAAATACAACAAGACTATGTCTGTATTAAAGGAAAAATTGCCTTCTGTTTTTGGTCCATTTATACAAAGGTAGTCCTTAAAATTTTTCTATCATCTTTTTATTCCGTCTAACTCTGCCCTCCCCCCTCTTCACTTTTTCCTAATCCTTTTATTGACTCCACCCTCCGTCTTTTTCGCTTCATCTATCTCTATCTTCGTCTCATGCTATCTCTTTCTCAGTCTCCTTCTCTATTTTCTCCTCTCTCAAGTACTTCCCATTCTTCTTCATTCCCTTATTGCCAGTCCCTGAGGGTGTCATGTATTTTGTTCCAGTACCACTCCGAGTCTCAGTCCATTCCTCGTGATAATCCCAGTCCCAGTCCGTCTCTGGTCTACTTCTTGGAAAAAAGAATCGTAAATACTAATATAGGCAAATTTATATACCAAATTTCAGGAAAATCGAATAGGGCGTATGTAAATAGGTATGCGGGTATTATTAATTCATGTCTTAATTTCGGCTTCGCATGCATATTTATTAGTTTTGCAAGGTTGATGCGACTAAACCGAATATCACAATAAAAATTACTTTAAAGCTCTCAGCAACAGCTTTCAATTGATATCCATATTACACACACATTCTAGGGGTATCCGGGTCCACGTTTTGGCCTATATCTCAGGACCATAGTGACCAAGCGGCATAAAACTTACTCTGTACAAAAGCACTCATCAACTGCTTTAATTTGATACCCATAATGTAAAAACATCCTAGTGTTACCCTGATCCACGTTTTGGCCTATATGTCGAGACCCTAGTTTGTTATCCATATCCTATAAACACATTCTAGGGGTATCCGGGTTCACGTTTTGGCCTATATCTCGAGATCCTAGTCACAAATAGGTATGAAAACTACCCTGTACTAAAGCACTCATCAACAGCTTTAATTTGATACCCATAATGTAAAACACATCCTAGTGTTACACTGATCCACATTTTGGCCTATATCTGGAGACCCTAGTCACTAATAGATATGAAAACTACCCTGTACTAAAGCACTCATCAACATCTTCAATTTGATGCCCATAATGTAAAAACACATCCTAGTGTTACCCTGATCCACATTTTGGCCTATATATCGAGACCCTAGTTTGTCATCCATATTCCATAAACACATTCTAGGGGTGCCCGGGTCCACGTTTTGGCCTATATCTCGAGACCCTAGTTTGTCATCCATATTCCATAAACGCATTCTAGGGGTGCCCGGGTCCACGTTTTGGCCTATATCTCGAGACCCTAGTTTGTCATCCATATTCCATAAACACATTCTAGGGGTGCCCGGGTCCACGTTTTGGCCTATATCTCGAGACCCTAGTCACCCAGTTCACCCAATTACCTTCTACTAAAGCACTCAACAGCTTCCATTTGATATGAAATGAAGAAATTTCGAAAAAGGTGAGGCGTACCTTGTTAAGGTTCAGTTGGTCTTACTTACGACTATCAATAGAAATTTTACGCGTCCAACGCTTTTATTTAATTGTGTGATCAACGCCCTAGATTGATGAGGAGTGTGATGACTAGTACCTAGGACCTACCTAATTATTTTCTAGCTTTTAGTATTATTATTACTTCATGTACGTAATGTTTTCAATAAAACCGTTTAACTAAAATTTTTTTTTTATTATTATTTTTTTTCAAGTTTTTAGTCTTTATTTAATTGCCTATTATTTCCCATTCTATTTAGTTCATTTAGCGACTCATTATTACAAGGACTCTTCCTTACAATTTGTTACAATCTAAGTACTCAATACATAATCCTTCCAAAGACTTTACTCGACTCTGCGCCACGTATGCTTGTCCCTCCTCCAACTCCGAAATATGTTGATGTCACTTCTACCGGGCTGTATGTAATATTTGTTCCAAATATGAGCCAAATCGGACATCATATGTCGCTTTCTATTCATAATACATATGTGTTCCAAATATGGACCAAATCGGACCACAAATACGATTTTTTTGAATATCTCAATCTATTCGCCACCTAGCGGCGATTTTGTATAGGTCGCTTTCTATTCTTGTATGTATTATGTGTTCCAAATATGAGCCAAATCGGACTACAAATACGATTTTTGTGAATATCTCGATCCTTGCGCCACCTAGCGGCGATTTTTCACAGGTCGCTTTCTATTCTTGTATGTATTATGTGTTCCAAATATGAGCCAAATCGGGCCAAAAGTACGATTTTTGTGAATATTTCGATCCTTGCGCCACCTAGCGACGATTCCTTTTCATAGGTCGCTTTCTTTTCTTGTGTGTATTATGTGTTTCAAATATGAGCCAAATCGGACCACAAATACGATTTTTGTGAATATCTCGACCTTTGCGCCACCTTGCGGCGATTCTTTTTCATAGGTCGCTTTCTATTCTTGTATGTATTATGTGTTCCAAATATGAGCCAAATCGGACCACAAATAAGATTTTTGTGAATATCTCGATCCCCACCTAGCGGCGATTTTTTTTCATAGATCGCTTTCTATCCTTGTATGTATTATGTGTTCCAAATATGAGCCAAATCGGACCACAAATACGATTTTTGTGAATATCTCGATCCTTGCGCCACCTAGCGGCGTTTTTTTTATTATTGCATTGTCATCGGGTTCTGAACTATACTCCAAGTATAAAGCTTGCAGCTTATCGGGAAGTTACTTAAATTTTAATTACAAAATTCGTTCACAACGGCTGTCCGTGCAGCCTGTCAAGTCACCCTAAATAAAACCGTTTGAAAAATTTGATTGAGCCATATCCGTCCGTCCGCCCGTTAGCACGATAACTTGAGTAAATATTGAGATATCTTCACCAAATTTGGTACACTAGCTTATCCGGACCCAGAATAGATTGGTATTGAAAATGAGCGAAATCGAATGATAACCACGCCCACTTTTTATATATATAAAAATTTTGGAAAACACAAAAAACCTGATAATTAATAAATAATAAACCTAGAATGTTGAAATTTGACATGTTGACTGATATTAAGACTCTTTATAAAAATCTGGAAAAATTTTTTTAAATGGGCGTGGCACCGCCCACTTCTGATAAAATCAATTTTACAAATATTATTAATTAAAAATCAAAAATCGTTAAACCTATCCTAACAAAATTCGGCAGAGAGGTTGCCTTTACTATAAGGAATGCTTTGAAGAAAAATTAACGAAATTGGTTAAGGACCACGCCCACTTTTATATAAAAGATTTCTAAAAGTGTCGTGGACGAATAAAATAAGCTATATATTTGCAAAAAAGAGCTTTATATCAATGGTATTTCATTTCGCAAGTGGATTTATAACAATAAATAGGAAAAACTTCAAAACTTTTATGACTGAGCAATTTTCTATGTTTCGGGAGCCATAACTCGAAGAAAAATTAACGGACCGTAATAAAATTGGGTACACAAATTTTCCCTATAGCAGGAAATATTTCTAGGAAAAATGGACGAGACCGATTTTTTTTTTAAACGGGGATGCCACGTGTTATGTAGAAAAGTAATTTATCTGAAATGAAATGTACAATTGAAGCTTACGCTGAGTATATAATGTTCGGTTACATCCCAACTTAGACACCTTTACTTGTTTTAGATATTTCTGTTTCGCAAAAGTGTTGATAACGTCATCAAAGTTTAAAGATCGGGCTATAGAATTTTCAATAGACAGAATAGACAAGTTACATAACCTGTCTTAAGTAGGTTTTTATCAATTTTAGTTTTGAACATGATAGTTCAGCACTGGCTGTAGTCACAGGAATTGTAAGAAATAACAGTATTGCAGTGCATACTTCAGGAAAGCTGCACGACATAAAATGATTGGTTTATTATTAATTAATTAGCGAGGTCTCTAATACACGACGATTTTTCTATTTCGTCTCTGAAAGTGGTTCTAAAACTCAGAATTTCTCTGGCAAATGATTCAGATATGTCTTTTTCTATATTACTTACTTACTTAACCGTTTAAATGCTTATGGCCGTCCAACGCGCGCCAGTCGCTCCTTCTCTCTGCCAACCGGCGCCAATTGGTTACCAAGGGAGTTTAAATCGTTTTCCACCTGGTCCTTCCAACGAAGTGGGGGCCGCCCTCAACCTCTGCTTCCATAGTGGGTTCCGATAAATCCAGTTTCTTGGCCGGAGCTTCATCTTTCATTTGCATAACATTGCCTAGCCTGCGCAGCCGCTGCGTTTTAATTCGCTGGACTATATTTATGTCTGCGTATAGCTCGTACAGCTCAACGTTAAATCTTCTTCGGTACTCGCCATCGTCAAGGTGTAGAGGTCCATAAATCTTTCGAAGAACTTTTCTCTCCAATACTCCCAGAGCCGTTTCACCTGATATTGTCATGGTCCATGCTTCTGCACCATATAGCAGTACGGGAACGATAAGTGACTTGTAGAGTATGATTTTCGTTTGCCAAGAGAGGACTTTACTTTTCAATTGCCTACCTAGTCCAAAGTAGCATATATTGGTAAGAATGATTCTTCGCTGGATTTCAGAGCTGATGTTGTTGCTAGTCTTGATCCTGCTTCCCAAATAAACGAAACCTTTTACTATTTCCAAATTATGGCTGCCAACAGTAGCGTCGTTGCTAAGGCGGAAATGCGCTTACATTTGCTCGATGACAGCAGGTACTTCGTTTTGTCCTCATTCACCATCAAACCCATCCTTACCGCTTCTTTTTCCAGTTTGGAGTAAGCAGAACTAACGGCGCGGGCGTTTAGGCCGAAGATATCAATGCCATCAGCATATGCCAGTAATTGCAAGCTTTTACAGAATAGTGTTCCAGAGCGATTAAGTTCTGCAGCTATTATTATTTTCTCCAGCATGGAGATGCGAGGCCGATCCGTCAAGCTCCATGTAGTGTTCCATTGGCGAAGCGACAGAAATGAGCGACAGCGGCGTCATCGAACCATCAGCTAGTCCATGGAGCTCACCGGTAGTACTTGTAAAGAAGAAGGATGGAAAAATTAGGTTTTGCGTGGACTACCGGAAGAAGAATGACGTTACGAAAAAGGATAGCTACCCATTGCCAAGAATTGACGACACTGTACTCGCTATTTGGCACGATATGGTTTTCCACACTGGACTTGAAACGCGGCTACTGGCAAGTGGAGGTGAAGGAGGAAGACAAAGAGAAAACAGCCTTCAGCGTCGGAGATGGTCTTTGCCAATTTACAGTAATACCTTTTGGGCTTTGTAATGCACTCATGGATCAGGTATTGAAAAGACTACATTGGAAAACATGCTTGGTGTATCTGGACGACACCATCGTATTGGGAAAGAACTTTGATGAACATTTTAAAAACTTGGAGGAAGTTTTCCAGAGAATAGCTGGCGTTGGTCTGAAAATAAGTCCCAAAAAGTGTGAGCTGTCCTGCGCTGCGAACGGAAAGATAGAGGCGGTAAGGGATTGGCCAATACCACAGAACCTGCAAGAATTGAGAAGTTTTTTTGGGCTGTGCACATATTACCGCCGATTTATACCAAACTTTTCCAGCGTAGCCCATAGCCTCCATGAGCTTACAAGAAGAAATAAAGCCTTTGAATGGAAGGAGCAAGAAGAAGATTTCCAAACATTGAAAGAGCGTTTGTGAACTGCCCTATTGTTGGCATATCCGATTCAAGGAGCAAAATTTATTCTAGCTACAGATGCGAGTGGATATGCTATAGGAGGCGTTTTATCACAACTGGTCGATGGACAATAGAAGGTAGTTGCATATTACAACCGTTCAATTGGAAAACCAGAGAGGAACTATTGCGTTACACGGAGAGAGCTGTTAGCATTGGTAGAGTGCATAAAATATTTTCTCATGTACCTCTACGGCCAGCGATTCCGCGTCAGGACAGGAAGGAAGGACAATTGGCTTGGTGGATCGAAAAGGTAGTACCCATGGAAATGCTGATGCATTGTCATGAAGACCATGTAGTTTGGAATGAAAGCACTGTTAAAAGGCCGAAGCTAAAGAAGACATTATATATGTCCGGCTAATGGCTGTAACGTGTACGGATGAATGGGACAAGGAACAACTAAAGAAGTGTCAGCTTGAAGATACAGACCTGTCACATGTTATGCAAGGGCTCGAAAGACCAAATAGAGAGATGTCAGCAGAGTCCCATTGCGAAGTCATATTGGGCACAGTGGAACAGTTTAGAGTTGATATCCGGTTGCTTGCATCGAGTATGGGAGAGTGAGGATGGTCAAAGTAAGAGGAAACTTATAGTTGTTCCAAGGAAAAGGATTCCCGACATTCTCAGTGAACTACATAACGGTCCAAGTGGAGGTCATCTTGGAATCACGAAGACGCTCGAGAAAATTAGGCAGAGATTCTATTGGGTTGGTTGCCGTCAGTCGGTCACCGAGTGGATTGCCAACTGCGAGGTTTGCCACAGAGCGAAAGAGCCCAAAACACGAAGTCATGGCCAGATGAAGCAGTATATTTCTGGTGCACCATTTGAAAAGATCGCCAAGGATTTCGCAGGTCTATTTCCTACTAGCAACCGCGGAAACAAATACGTACTGGTGGTTATGGATTATTTCAGCAAATGGCCAGAGGTATACGTAATCCCAAATCAAGAAACGGAAACAGTAGCAGGAATGTTTATTAACAATTGGGTTGCAAGATATGGTGTACCAATGGAGTAACATTCTGACCAAGGCAGGAATTTCGAATCAGCTGTGTTCCAGGAAATGTGTAAATCATTGGGCATTCGAAAAACACGGACAACTGCATTGCATCCTCAGTCCGATGGTATGGTGGAACGTTTCAATAGAACCTTAGAGGAGCATTTAAGGAAAGTAGTAGACAAGTACCATAAGGAGTGGGATGGACACATATCATTATTCTTAATGGCTTACCGATCGGCAGTGCATGGGACACAGGGCCAAACTCCCGCAAAGGTAATTTTTGGCAATGACCTTCGACTGCCAGCTGATTTGAAGTATGAGATAGATGCCGATGCGGAGAGAAATGTCAAAAAATCCACTGGTGTCTTGGAAGAAGAGCTGAGAGAGATACACGATCTTGTAAGGCAACGAACAAAGATTATGAGTGACAAGGTGAAAGCCAGATACGATAAAGCACTTAATTCGGAAGGTTTTCAGGAAGGAGATTTGGTGCTGTTATACAACCCACAACGAAAAAAAAGCCGAAATTGCAATGTAACTGGGAAGGCCCATACAAAGTTGTAAAACGGATTAACGATGTAGTGTACTGCATACAAACCATTGGCAAACCACAAACCAAAATGAAAGTGGTTCATTTGGAAAGGCTGGCAGCGTTTAAATCGAGGTGTAGGGCAGTGTGACGAATATTAGCAATACTAATGGATACTATCATCTCTAAGCCGATACTAAATATTGACTTGTATGCACATATACAAATCAATCATTATGTCTACACATATGTCCATACAATCAGCGGAGAGAAACGCACAAACACATGCATATATCTGGGATACTCCCAAAAGTAGGCAATCATCTGTGGAAGTATCACTCACATATACACGCGCATATGGCTATGCGAGAAGCTATAATCGTGCATCTGTGGTTATAGCTGAGAAATTTATAGCTGGTAAACAAGTAGTAAATTCTAGAAATAGAAACGCCTAGAAATATTCCAATGAGGAAACCTAAGAGTATAAAAGCAGCACCAGCTGAGGCACGACCAATCAGTTTGATTTAAGCAAACTATTAGTTGTGAAGTATCAGTGTTATTGTGAAGTACTTTAATAAAAGCCATTTTGCATTATTGAATATTGGAGTTATTTATTCAACGGTTTAGAAGTACGAACGTTAGTAGAAGGTTGCAAATAAGCAGAATTTCCCTAAATTCGTTACAATATGTATATACATTTATACATATATAGTCAGCGATTCCTCTTCATAATACCTTAGCCTAAGTCAGAGATAGAGATTCGTGCCTTTTGCCTTGTAATATTTTTCATTTTTTTTTTTGTTTTTTTTTTGAAGCACAAATACTAATTATATTTGCTAATAATTTGCTAAAGATATTTGGTAAAAGTAGAAGCAGCATATATTTTCTGATATTGGATACATTAGCGTATGCCTATTTTCACACAACTTTTTATAAATTTTGCATCTATCTTTTATTAGCATTTTAAATTTTTTTACTTTGCTGATTGATTCTAGACTCTAATTTTCGTATTTTTGGTATACATATATCATATAACTTGATCACAATTTGAATTTTTAGATTTGTTTGAAAATTTTATCTTTTTTTTTCACGAAGATATATTTTTAGCCTGTTAGAGTTGCAAAACTACATAGACTTATGACATTTTGTTTGCCTTTTACTTTCTATCATATATGTATAAACATACTAGCAGACCCGGCAGATGTTGCTCTGCCTAGCTTTGGTCTATCTGCATAACTTTCAAGCAGTTTTTACCTCTTACACTGAAAGAAATGGTGTTAGTAAAATCAAAAAATATGTTCTGTGGTTCTTGACTTAACGGAGATTCGGTGAAATTGATCGAATTATGGTTAATTCGACCGAGTTCTTTGTCAAGCGAACAAATTAGTTTAGTCATTTCAGCAGAAGAGAAATTGTCGCTCTTAAGTTAACAAAGCTCTGTAAAATTGACAAATTCCTAATCAATCTAACCGATTTTTCTGTTAGGACAACTGATCTTACAGATCATTTCAACAGCGAACAACAGTCAATGCATAAGCAAATTTCAAAGAGAATTTTACGCTCACTGCAATCTCTACTTTGTATTTATGACGATGGTGCCACTAGTTTAAAAAAATACACCAAGATAAGAAAACCACCAAATCGAAAAAACACACAAATTGGGAAAACAAAAAACTACTTTTTCAGTTATCAATACACAACAAAAAAACCCTTTTTTGAATTTAATGTGCATAACACTGCAAAAAATTATGCGATACCGGGACACCTGTTTATATTTATTATTTTGCAACTTATCCTCCAAGCGAAATGCAAAATTGCGCCCTCTTGTTGCAAAAGTTTTGTTTGAACGAACAAGATTTTTCCAAAATTAGTAACATTTTGTTCAAGTTTTTACGAATTTTCACTCACGCGAACGAATCTAATAAGATAATAAAAAACATCCTTTTTTAATTTTGATGTTTCAGACAACATAAAAGTTTGAGTTGTTTTGGAATCGTTTCAAAAGAAAGTGTTACGAAAATTAAACTTGCCGAATTACATGTATAGTTACTCCAATGGTGAATTACCTTCCAGCGATTTCATTCTTTACTCTTATATAGCTTACAAGTTCTCTATTTAAAATGTTATGTCAAACATTTATACTACAAGTTTTGTTCGAAAAAATCACGTGTGGCAACTCTACATGCGAGAGAAGAAATTGAGAATAAGCAGTAAAGTGACGCGCGGCGAAGTTCAAAACTATAAATTAAATAAATTGTAAAAAATAAAATTTGGAGAAAGTGCGTTTAATAAAATAAAGTAATAAAGTGTATAATGTTTAATGTATGTGCACAATGCTCAATTGTAAAGTTGAAATTAAGTTCTTGAAACCGACGCCAATGTGGTTTAACAAACGGTACATGCTCTTATTTTCGCTAGAGTATGTACTAACGCGTGTGTGAATATGTATGTAGCATATATATCCCAGCAAAAACTGCCTAACGCATTCACTTATAAAAATGCAAAGTCTTCAGCTGTCATCTCCTCTATAACGAAAAAAAGTTTGTTCTGGCCATGGCGGAACTATACCAGGAGGTAGCACCCTGAAAGCTGATTTGTATTTTTATACTCAGTTGAGCAGAGCTCACATATTATCATATTAACTTTGATTGGATAACGGTTGATTGTACAGGTATAAAGGAATCGAGATAGATATAGACTTTCATATAGCAAAATCATCAGCATCGAAAAAAAATTCGATTGAGCCATGTCCGTCCGTCCGTCTGTCCGTTAACACGATAACTTGAGTAAATTTTGAGGTATCTTGATGAAATTTGGTATGTAGGTTCCTGGGAACTCATCTCAGATCGCTATTTAAAATGAACGATATCGGACAATAACTACGCCCACTTTTTCGATATCGAAAATTTCGAAAGACCGAAAAAGTGCGATAATTCATTACCAAAAACGGATATAGCGATGAAACTTAGTAGGCGCGTTGACCTTATGACGCAAAAAAGAAAATTAGTAAAATTTTGGACAATGTGCGTGGCAGCGCCCACTTTTAAAAGAAGGTAATTTAAAAGTTTTGCAAGCTGTAATTTGGCAGTCGTTGAAGATATCATGATGAAATTTGGCAGGAACGTTACTTCTATTACTATATGTATGCTTAATAAAAATTATCAAAATCGGAGAACGAACACGCCCACTTTAAAAAAAATTTTTTTTTAAAGTCAAATTTAAAAAAAAAAAGTTAATATCTTTACAGTATATAAGTAAATTATGTCAACATTCAACTCCAGTAATGATATGGTGAAACAAAATGCAAAAATTTCAAAATGGGCGTGGCTCCGCCCTTTTTCATTTAATTTGTCTAGGATACTTTTAATGCCATAAGTCGAACAAAAATTTACCAATCCTTGTGAAATTTGGTAGGGGCTTAGATCCTGGGACGATAACTTATTTTTATGAAAAAGGGCGAAATCGGTAGAAGCCGCGCCCAATTTTTATACACAGTCGACCGTCTGTCCTTCCGCTCGGCCGTTAACACGATAACTTGAGCAAAAATCTATATATCTTTATTAAACTTAGTTCACGTACTTATCTGAACTCAATTTGTATTGGTATAAAAAATGGCCGAAATCGGACTATGACCACGCCCACTTTTTCGATATCGAAAATTACGAAAAACGAAAAAATGGCATAATTCTATACCAAATACGAAAAAAGGGATGAAACATGGTATTTGGATTAGTTTATTGACGCAAAATATAACTGTAGAAAAAAACTTTGTAAATTGGGTGTGACTCTTACGATATTAAGTAGAATGGAATGAAAAAGTTCTGCAGGGGAAATAAAAAACCCTTGAAATCTTGGCAGGAATACTGCTCGTGGTATTATATATATAAATAAATTAGCGGTATCCAACAGATGATGTTCTGGGTCACCCTCGTCCACATTTTGGTAGTTATCTGGAAAACGCCTTCACATATACAACTACTACCACTCCCTTTTAAAAGACTCATTAATACCTTTCCTTTGATAACCATATTGTACAAACGCATTCTAGAGTCACCCCTGGTCCACCTCTATGGCGATATCTCGAAAAGTCGTCCACCTATAGAACTAAGCCCCACGCCCTTTTAAAATACTCATTAATACCTTTCCTTTGATACCCATATTGTACAAACGCATTCTAGAGTCACCCCTGGTCCACCTTTATGGCGATATCTCGAAAAGGCGACCACCTATACAACTACCACCACTCCCTTTTAAAACCTTAATTAATACCTTTAATTTGATACCCATATCGTACAAACACATTCTAGAGTCACCCCTGGTCCACCTTTATGGCGATATCCCGAAAAGGCGTCCACCTATAGAACTAAGGCCCACTCCCTTTTAAAATGTTCATTAACCCCTTTCATTTGATTCCCATATCGTACAAACAAATTCTAGAGTCACCCCTGATCCACCTTTATGGCGATATCCCTAAATGGTGTCCACCTATAGAACTATGGCCCACTCCCTCTTAAAATACTCTTTAATACCTTTCATTTGATACACATGTCATACAAACACATTCCAGTGTTACCATCGGTTCATTTTCCTACATGGTTATTTTCACTTAAGTTGCCACCATAGCTCTCAACTGAGTATGTAATGTTCGGTTACACCCGAACTTAACCTTCCTTACTTGTTTCTTATTTTTGATTTTTTTAATTTTTTTTTAATTTTTTTTTTTTTGATTATATGTAATTATTTTTCTGCTTTGTTGAAAGAAAAATACTCGTTTGTTGCATGCACGGAATAATTTCTACATACAAGTACATATTAGGATGCAATATTAAATCGTAACCGCTTATCGAGGCAAATATATACATGCAACATAACTATAGGCCGAATGATATATATATATATTGTTTTGATGTTAGCTGGGGTGCACTCCACTGTGATCCAGAGACTTGAAACTTAGCACATATTTTGCGAATTGATGGCATTACAATTCATGGAAAACAAAATGCCGCCAGGTGGCAGGCGAATCGAGATAAACGAAAATCCCTGAAAAAACACAGGGAATCTTGTAATTGATTTTTGAGTAACTTCCCGGTGAGCTGGAGATATGAAACTTGAGCCGAAAGTCAGAACCCGATGACAATGCAATATTTTATCAAAAAAAATTCCGCTAGGTGGGGCATGGATCGAGATATTAGGAAAATTAATTTTAATTTGGGAATCTTTCAATCCATTATTAACTAAGTTTCCGGTTACCTAGAGACTTGTAACTTAGCACATAGTTCGAGACCCGTGACAACATAATTTATAGAAAACAAAGTTCCGCTAGGTGGCATGCTAATTGAGATAACTACAAATCCCTGAAAAACGAGGGGAATCTTGCGATCGATTTTTGGGTGGCTTGCCGATGAGCTAGAGACTTGAAACTTGGGTCCTGTGTCAGAACTCGGTGACAATGCAATATTTTATCAAAAAACTTCCGCTAGGTGGCGCATGGATCGAGATATTAGGAAAATTAATTTTAATTCGGGAATCTTTCAATCCATTTTTAACTAACTTTCCGGTTACCTAGAGACTTGTAACTTAGCACATAGTTCGAGACCCGTTGAAAATACAATTTGTAGAAAACAAAGTTCCCTTAGGTGGCGAAATAACTACAAATCCTTGAAAAACGAGGGGAATATTGCAATTGATTTTTGAGTAACTTCATGGAAATTTTGGAGACTTGAAACCTGAAATATAGTTTAAAACTCGGTGAGGGTGCAATGTTTGATCAAAAAATTTGAGCTACGTAACGCACAAGTTGAACTATTTAGAACATTAGGCCATACCTTCACGGCTAGCCTCCTGAGTGTTGCAGGCGTTGTAGAATTTCACCTCGTTGAAGGTCCAACTCAATGCACGTCCTTTATAGTTTTAAATCCCAAAATTCTTTTACTAGAGCTATTGTTAAATTTTTTAGTCAAAATACAACAAGACTATGTCTGTATTAAAGGAAAAATTGCCTTCTGTTTTTGGTCCATTTATACAAAGGTAGTCCTTAAAATTTTTCTATCATCTTTTTATTCCGTCTAACTCTGCCCTCCCCCCTCTTCACTTTTTCCTAATCCTTTTATTGACTCCACCCTCCGTCTTTTTCGCTTCATCTATCTCTATCTTCGTCTCATGCTATCTCTTTCTCAGTCTCCTTCTCTATTTTCTCCTCTCTCAAGTACTTCCCATTCTTCTTCATTCCCTTATTGCCAGTCCCTGAGGGTGTCATGTATTTTGTTCCAGTACCACTCCGAGTCTCAGTCCATTCCTCGTGATAATCCCAGTCCCAGTCCGTCTCTGGTCTACTTCTTGGAAAAAAGAATCGTAAATACTAATATAGGCAAATTTATATACCAAATTTCAGGAAAATCGAATAGGGCGTATGTAAATAGGTATGCGGGTATTATTAATTCATGTCTTAATTTCGGCTTCGCATGCATATTTATTAGTTTTGCAAGGTTGATGCGACTAAACCGAATATCACAATAAAAATTACTTTAAAGCTCTCAGCAACAGCTTTCAATTGATATCCATATTACACACACATTCTAGGGGTATCCGGGTCCACGTTTTGGCCTATATCTCAGGACCATAGTGACCAAGCGGCATAAAACTTACTCTGTACAAAAGCACTCATCAACTGCTTTAATTTGATACCCATAATGTAAAAACATCCTAGTGTTACCCTGATCCACGTTTTGGCCTATATGTCGAGACCCTAGTTTGTTATCCATATCCTATAAACACATTCTAGGGGTATCCGGGTTCACGTTTTGGCCTATATCTCGAGATCCTAGTCACAAATAGGTATGAAAACTACCCTGTACTAAAGCACTCATCAACAGCTTTAATTTGATACCCATAATGTAAAACACATCCTAGTGTTACACTGATCCACATTTTGGCCTATATCTGGAGACCCTAGTCACTAATAGATATGAAAACTACCCTGTACTAAAGCACTCATCAACATCTTCAATTTGATGCCCATAATGTAAAAACACATCCTAGTGTTACCCTGATCCACATTTTGGCCTATATATCGAGACCCTAGTTTGTCATCCATATTCCATAAACACATTCTAGGGGTGCCCGGGTCCACGTTTTGGCCTATATCTCGAGACCCTAGTTTGTCATCCATATTCCATAAACGCATTCTAGGGGTGCCCGGGTCCACGTTTTGGCCTATATCTCGAGACCCTAGTTTGTCATCCATATTCCATAAACACATTCTAGGGGTGCCCGGGTCCACGTTTTGGCCTATATCTCGAGACCCTAGTCACCCAGTTCACCCAATTACCTTCTACTAAAGCACTCAACAGCTTCCATTTGATATGAAATGAAGAAATTTCGAAAAAGGTGAGGCGTACCTTGTTAAGGTTCAGTTGGTCTTACTTACGACTATCAATAGAAATTTTACGCGTCCAACGCTTTTATTTAATTGTGTGATCAACGCCCTAGATTGATGAGGAGTGTGATGACTAGTACCTAGGACCTACCTAATTATTTTCTAGCTTTTAGTATTATTATTACTTCATGTACGTAATGTTTTCAATAAAACCGTTTAACTAAAATTTTTTTTTTATTATTATTTTTTTTCAAGTTTTTAGTCTTTATTTAATTGCCTATTATTTCCCATTCTATTTAGTTCATTTAGCGACTCATTATTACAAGGACTCTTCCTTACAATTTGTTACAATCTAAGTACTCAATACATAATCCTTCCAAAGACTTTACTCGACTCTGCGCCACGTATGCTTGTCCCTCCTCCAACTCCGAAATATGTTGATGTCACTTCTACCGGGCTGTATGTAATATTTGTTCCAAATATGAGCCAAATCGGACATCATATGTCGCTTTCTATTCATAATACATATGTGTTCCAAATATGGACCAAATCGGACCACAAATACGATTTTTTTGAATATCTCAATCTATTCGCCACCTAGCGGCGATTTTGTATAGGTCGCTTTCTATTCTTGTATGTATTATGTGTTCCAAATATGAGCCAAATCGGACTACAAATACGATTTTTGTGAATATCTCGATCCTTGCGCCACCTAGCGGCGATTTTTCACAGGTCGCTTTCTATTCTTGTATGTATTATGTGTTCCAAATATGAGCCAAATCGGGCCAAAAGTACGATTTTTGTGAATATTTCGATCCTTGCGCCACCTAGCGACGATTCCTTTTCATAGGTCGCTTTCTTTTCTTGTGTGTATTATGTGTTTCAAATATGAGCCAAATCGGACCACAAATACGATTTTTGTGAATATCTCGACCTTTGCGCCACCTTGCGGCGATTCTTTTTCATAGGTCGCTTTCTATTCTTGTATGTATTATGTGTTCCAAATATGAGCCAAATCGGACCACAAATAAGATTTTTGTGAATATCTCGATCCCCACCTAGCGGCGATTTTTTTTCATAGATCGCTTTCTATCCTTGTATGTATTATGTGTTCCAAATATGAGCCAAATCGGACCACAAATACGATTTTTGTGAATATCTCGATCCTTGCGCCACCTAGCGGCGTTTTTTTTATTATTGCATTGTCATCGGGTTCTGAACTATACTCCAAGTATAAAGCTTGCAGCTTATCGGGAAGTTACTTAAATTTTAATTACAAAATTCGTTCACAACGGCTGTCCGTGCAGCCTGTCAAGTCACCCTAAATAAAACCGTTTGAAAAATTTGATTGAGCCATATCCGTCCGTCCGCCCGTTAGCACGATAACTTGAGTAAATATTGAGATATCTTCACCAAATTTGGTACACTAGCTTATCCGGACCCAGAATAGATTGGTATTGAAAATGAGCGAAATCGAATGATAACCACGCCCACTTTTTATATATATAAAAATTTTGGAAAACACAAAAAACCTGATAATTAATAAATAATAAACCTAGAATGTTGAAATTTGACATGTTGACTGATATTGAGACTCTTTATAAAAATCTGGAAAAATTTTTTTAAATGGGCGTGGCACCGCCCACTTCTGATAAAATCAATTTTACAAATATTATTAATTATAAATCAAAAATCGTTAAACCTATCCTAACAAAATTCGGCAGAGAGGTTGCCTTTACTATAAGGAATGCTTTGAAGAAAAATTAACGAAATTGGTTAAGGACCACGCCCACTTTTATATAAAAGATTTCTAAAAGTGTCGTGGACGAATAAAATAAGCTATATATTTGCAAAAAAGAGCTTTATATCAATGGTATTCCATTTCGCAAGTGGATTTATAACAATAAATAGGAAAAACTTCAAAACTTTTATGACTGAGCAATTTTCTATGTTTCGGGAGCCATAACTCGAAGAAAAATTAACGGACCGTAATAAAATTGGGTACACAAATTTTCCCTATAGCAGGAAATATTTCTAGGAAAAATGGACGAGACCGATTTTTTTTTTAAACGGGGGTGCCACGTGTTATGTAGAAAAGTAATTTATCTGAAATGAAATGTACAATTGAAGCTTACGCTGAGTATATAATGTTCGGTTACATCCCAACTTAGACACCTTTACTTGTTTTAGATATTTCTGTTTCGCAAAAGTGTTGATAACGTCATCAAAGTTTAAAGATCGGGCTATAGAATTTTCAATAGACAGAATAGACAAGTTACATAACCTGTCTTAAGTAGGTTTTTATCAATTTTAGTTTTGAACATGATAGTTCAGCACTGGCTGTAGTCACAGGAATTGTAAGAAATAACAGTATTGCAGTGCATACTTCAGGAAAGCTGCACGACATAAAATGATTTGTTTATTATTAATTAATTAGCGAGGTCTCTAATACACGACGATTTTTCTATTTCGTCTCTGAAAGTGGTTCTAAAACTCAGAATTTCTCTGGCAAATGATTCAGATATGTCTTTTTCTATATTACTTACTTACTTAACCGTTTAAATGCTTATGGCCGTCCAACGCGCGCCAGTCGCTCCTTCTCTCTGCCAACCGGCGCCAATTGGTTACCAAGGGAGTTTAAATCGTTTTCCACCTGGTCCTTCCAACGAAGTGGGGGCCGCCCTCAACCTCTGCTTCCATAGTGGGTTCCGATAAATCCAGTTTCTTGGCCGGAGCTTCATCTTTCATTTGCATAACATTGCCTAGCCTGCGCAGCCGCTGCGTTTTAATTCGCTGGACTATATTTATGTCTGCGTATAGCTCGTACAGCTCAACGTTAAATCTTCTTCGGTACTCGCCATCGTCAAGGTGTAGAGGTCCATAAATCTTTCGAAGAACTTTTCTCTCCAATACTCCCAGAGCCGTTTCACCTGATATTGTCATGGTCCATGCTTCTGCACCATATAGCAGTACGGGAACGATAAGTGACTTGTAGAGTATGATTTTCGTTTGCCAAGAGAGGACTTTACTTTTCAATTGCCTACCTAGTCCAAAGTAGCATATATTGGTAAGAATGATTCTTCGCTGGATTTCAGAGCTGATGTTGTTGCTAGTCTTGATCCTGCTTCCCAAATAAACGAACCCTTTTACTATTTCCAAATTATGGCTGCCAACAGTAGCGTCGTTGCTAAGGCGGAAATGCGCTTACATTTGCTCGATGACAGCAGGTACTTCGTTTTGTCCTCATTCACCATCAAACCCATCCTTACCGCTTCTTTTTCCAGTTTGGAGTAAGCAGAACTAACGGCGCGGGCGTTTAGGCCGAAGATATCAATGCCATCATCATATGCCAGTAATTGCACGCTTTTACAGAATAGTGTTCCAGAGCGATTAAGTTCTGCAGCTATTATTATTTTCTCCAGCATGGAGATGCGAGGCCGATCCGTCAAGCTCCATGTAGTGTTCCATTGGCGAAGCGACAGAAATGAGCGACAGCGGCGTCATCGAACCATCAGCTAGTCCATGGAGCTCACCGGTAGTACTTGTAAAGAAGAAGGATGGAAAAATTAGGTTTTGCGTGGACTACCGGAAGTAGAATGACGTTACGAAAAAGGATAGCTACCCATTGCCAAGAATTGACGACACTGTACTCGCTATTTGGCACGATATGGTTTTCCACACTGGACTTGAAACGCGGCTACTGGCAAGTGGAGGTGAAGGAGGAAGGCAAAGAGAAAACAGCCTTCAGCGTCGGAGATGGTCTTTGCCAATTTACAGTAATACCTTTTGGGCTTTGTAATGCACTCATGGATCAGGTATTGAAAAGACTACATTGGAAAACATGCTTGGTGTATCTGGACGACACCATCGTATTGGGAAAGAACTTTGATGAACATTTTAAAAACTTGGAGGAAGTTTTCCAGAGAATAGCTGGCGTTGGTCTGAAAATAAGTCCCAAAAAGTGTGAGCTGTCCTGCGCTGCGAACGGAAAGATAGAGGCGGTAAGGGATTGGCCAATACCACAGAACCTGCAAGAATTGAGAAGTTTCTTTGGGCTGTGCACATATTACCGCCGATTTATACCAAACTTTTCCAGCGTAGCCCATAGCCTCCATGAGCTTACAAGAAGAAATAAAGCCTTTGAATGGAAGGAGCAAGAAGAAGATTTCCAAACATTGAAAGAGCGTTTGTGAACTGCCCTATTGTTGGCATATCCGATTCAAGGAGCAAAATTTATTCTAGCTACAGATGCGAGTGGATATGCTATAGGAGGCGTTTTATCACAACTGGTCGATGGACAATAGAAGGTAGTTGCATATTACAACCGTTCAATTGGAAAACCAGAGAGGAACTATTGCGTTACACGGAGAGAGCTGTTAGCATTGGTAGAGTGCATAAAATATTTTCACATGTACCTCTACGGCCAGCGATTCCGCGTCAGGACAGGAAGGAAGGACAATTGGCTTGGTGGATCGAAAAGGTAGTACCCATGAAAATGCTGATGCATTGTCATGAAGACCATGTAGTTTGGAATGAAAGCACTGTTAAAAGGCCGAAGCTAAAGAAGACATTATATATGTCCGGCTAATGGCTGTAACGTGTACGGATGAATGGGACAAGGAACAACTAAAGAAGTGTCAGCTTGAAGATACAGACCTGTCACATGTTATGCAAGGGCTCGAAAGACCAAATAGAGAGATGTCAGCAGAGTCCCATTGCGAAAACATATTGGGCACAGTGGAACAGTTTAGAGTTGATATCCGGTTGCTTGCATCGAGTATGGGAGAGTGAGGATGGTCAAAGTAAGAGGAAACTTATAGTTGTTCCAAGGAAAAGGATTCCCGACATTCTCAGTGAACTACATAACGGTCCAGGTGGAGGTCATCTTGGAATCACGAAGACGCTCGAGAAAATTAGGCAGAGATTCTATTGGGTTGGTTGCCGTCAGTCGGTCACCGAGTGGATTGCCAACTGCGAGGTTTGCCACAGAGCGAAAGAGCCCAAAACACGAAGTCATGGCCAGATGAAGCAGTATATTTCTGGTGCACCATTTGAAAAGATCGCCAAGGATTTCGCAGGTCTATTTCCTACTAGCAACCGCGGAAACAAATACGTACTGGTGGTTATGGATTATTTCAGCAAATGGCCAGAGGTATACGTAATCCCAAATCAAGAAACGGAAACAGTAGCAGGAATGTTTATTAACAATTGGGTTGCAAGATATGGTGTACCAATGGAGTAACATTCTGACCAAGGCAGGAATTTCGAATCAGCTGTGTTCCAGGAAATGTGTAAATCATTGGGCATTCGAAAAACACGGACAACTGCATTGCATCCTCAGTCCGATGGTATGGTGGAACGTTTCAATAGAACCTTAGAGGAGCATTTAAGGAAAGTAGTAGACAAGTACCATAAGGAGTGGGATGGACACATATCATTATTCTTAATGGCTTACCGATCGGCAGTGCATGGGACACAGGGCCAAACTCCCGCAAAGGTAATTTTTGGCAATGACCTTCGACTGCCAGCTGATTTGAAGTATGAGATAGATGCCGATGCGGAGAGAAATGTCAAAAAATCCACTGGTGTCTTGGAAGAAGAGCTGAGAGAGATACACGATCTTGTAAGGCAACGAACAAAGATTATGAGTGACAAGGTGAAAGCCAGATACGATAAAGCACTTAATTCGGAAGGTTTTCAGGAAGGAGATTTGGTGCTGTTATACAACCCACAACGAAAAAAAAGCCGAAATTGCAATGTAACTGGGAAGGCCCATACAAAGTTGTAAAACGGATTAACGATGTAGTGTACCGCATACAAACCATTGGCAAATCACAAACCAAAATGAAAGTGGTTCATTTGGAAAGGCTGGCAGCGTTTAAATCGAGGTGTAGGGCAGTGTGACGAATATTAGCAATACTAATGGATACTATCATCTCTAAGCCGATACTAAATATTGACTTGTATGCACATATACAAATCAATCATTATGTCTACACATATGTCCATACAATCAGCGGAGAGAAACGCACAAACACATGCATATATCTGGGATACTCCCAAAAGTAGGCAATCATCTGTGGAAGTATCACTCACATATACACGCGCATATGGCTATGCGAGAAGCTATAATCGTGCATCTGTGGTTATAGCTGAGAAATTTATAGCTGGTAAACAAGTAGTAAATTCTAGAAATAGAAACGCCTAGAAATATTCCAATGAGGAAACCTAAGAGTATAAAAGCAGCACCAGCTGAAGCACGACCAATCAGTTTGATTTAAGCAAACTATTAGTTGTGAAGTATCAGTGTTATTGTGAAGTACTTTAATAAAAGCCATTTTGCATTATTGAATATTGGAGTTATTTATTCAACGGTTTAGAAGTACGAACGTTAGTAGAAGGTTGCAAATAAGCAGAATTTCCCTAAATTCGTTACAATATGTATATACATTTATACATATATAGTCAGCGATTCCTCTTCATAATACCTTAGCCTAAGTCAGAGATAGAGATTCGTGCCTTTTGCCTTGTAATATTTTTCATTTTTTTTTGTTTTTTTTTGAAGCACAAATACTAATTATATTTGCTAATAATTTGCTAAAGATATTTGGTAAAAGTAGAAGCAGCATATATTTTCTGATATTGGATACATTAGCGTATGCCTATTTTCACACAACTTTTTATAAATTTTGCATATATCTTTTATTAGCATTTTAAATTTTTTTACTTTGCTGATTGATTCTAGACTCTAATTTTCGTATTTTTGGTATACATATATCATATAACTTGATCACAATTTGAATTTTTAGATTTGTTTGAAAATTTTATCTTTTTTTTTCACGAAGATATATTTTTAGCCTGTTAGAGTTGCAAAACTACATAGACTTATGACATTTTGTTTGCCTTTTACTTTCTATCATATATGTATAAACATACTAGCAGACCCGGCAGATGTTGCTCTGCCTAGCTTTGGTCTATCTGCATAACTTTCAAGCAGTTTTTACCTCTTACACTGAAAGAAATGGTGTTAGTAAAATCAAAAAATATGTTCTGTGGTTCTTGACTTAACGGAGATTCGGTGAAATTGATCGAATTATGGTTAATTCGACCGAGTTCTTTGTCAAGCGAACAAATTAGTTTAGTCATTTCAGCAGAAGAGAAATTGTCGCTCTTAAGTTAACAAAACTCTGTAAAATTGACAAATTCCTAATCAATCTAACCGATTTTTCTGTTAGGACAACTGATCTTACAGATCATTTCAACAGCGAACAACAGTCAATGCATAAGCAAATTTCAAAGAGAATTTTACGCTCACTGCAATCTCTACTTTGTATTTATGACGATGGTGCCACTAGTTTAAAAAAATACACCAAGATAAGAAAACCACCAAATCGAAAAAACACACAAATTGGGAAAACAAAAAACTACTTTTTCAGTTATCAATACACAACAAAAAAACCCTTTTTTGAATTTAATGTGCATAACACTGCAAAAAATTATGCGATACCGGGACACCTGTTTATATTTATTATTTTGCAACTTATCCTCCAAGCGAAATGCAAAATTGCGCCCTCTTGTTGCAAAAGTTTTGTTTGAACGAACAAGATTTTTCCAAAATTAGTAACATTTTGTTCAAGTTTTTACGAATTTTCACTCACGCGAACGAATCTAATAAGATAATAAAAAACATCCTTTTTTAATTTTGATGTTTCAGACAACATAAAAGTTTGAGTTGTTTTGGAATCGTTTCAAAAGAAAGTGTTACGAAAATTAAACTTGCCGAATTACATGTATAGTTACTCCAATGGTGAATTACCTTCCAGCGATTTCATTCTTTACTCTTATATAGCTTACAAGTTCTCTATTTAAAATGTTATGTCAAACATTTATACTACAAGTTTTGTTCGAAAAAATCACGTGTGGCAACTCTACATGCGAGAGAAGAAATTGAGAATAAGCAGTAAAGTGACGCGCGGCGAAGTTCAAAACTATAAATTAAATAAATTGTAAAAAATAAAATTTGGAGAAAGTGCGTTTAATAAAATAAAGTAATAAAGTGTATAATGTTTAATGTATGTGCACAATGCTCAATTGTAAAGTTGAAATTAAGTTCTTGAAACCGACGCCAATGTGGTTTAACAAACGGTACATGCTCTTATTTTCGCTAGAGTATGTACTAACGCGTGTGTGAATATGTATGTAGCATATATATCCCAGCAAAAACTGCCTAACGCATTCACTTATAAAAATGCAAAGTCTTCAGCTGTCATCTCCTCTATAACGAAAAAAAGTTTGTTCTGGCCATGGCGGAACTATACCAGGAGGTAGCACCCTGACAGCTGATTTGTATTTTTATACTCAGTTGAGCAGAGCTCACATATTATCATATTAACTTTGATTGGATAACGGTTGATTGTACAGGTATAAAGGAATCGAGATAGATATAGACTTTCATATAGCAAAATCATCAGTATCGAAAAAAAATTCGATTGAGCCATGTCCGTCCGTCCGTCTGTCCGTTAACACGATAACTTGAGTAAATTTTGAGGTATCTTGATGAAATTTGGTATGTAGGTTCCTGGGAACTCATCTCAGATCGCTATTTAAAATGAACGATATCGGACAATAACTACGCCCACTTTTTCGATATCGAAAATTTCGAAAGACCGAAAAAGTGCGATAATTCATTACCAAAAACGGATATAGCGATGAAACTTAGTAGGCGCGTTGACCTTATGACGCAAAAAAGAAAATTAGTAAAATTTTGGACAATGTGGGTGGCAGCGCCCACTTTTAAAAGAAGGTAATTTAAAAGTTTTGCAAGCTGTAATTTGGCAGTCGTTGAAGATATCATGATGAAATTTGGCAGGAACGTTACTTCTATTACTATATGTATGCTTAATAAAAATTATCAAAATAGGAGAACGAACACGCCCACTTTAAAAAAAAAATTTTTTTAAAGTCAAATTTAAAAAAAAAAAGTTAATATCTTTACAGTATATAAGTAAATTATGTCAACATTCAACTCCAGTAATGATATGGTGAAACAAAATGCAAAAATTTCAAAATGGGCGTGGCTCCGCCCTTTTTCATTTAATTTGTCTAGGATACTTTTAATGCCATAAGTCGAACAAAAATTTACCAATCCTTGTGAAATTTGGTAGGGGCTTAGATCCTGGGACGATAACTTATTTTTATGAAAAAGGGCGAAATCGGTAGAAGCCGCGCCCAATTTTTATACACAGTCGACCGTTTGTCCTTCCGCTCGGCCGTTAACACGATAACTTGAGCAAAAATCTATATATCTTTATTAAACTTAGTTCACGTACTTATCTAAACTCACTTTGTATTGGTATAAAAAATGGCCGAAATCGGACTATGACCACGCCCACTTTTTCGATATCGAAAATTACGAAAAACGAAAAAATGGCATAATTCTATACCAAATACGAAAAAAGGGATGAAACATGGTATTTGGATTAGTTTATTGAGGCAAAATATAACTGTAGAAAAAACTTTGTAAATTGGGTGTGACTCTTACGATATTAAGTAGAATGGAATGAAAAAGTTCTGCAGGGGAAATAAAAAACCCTTGAAATCTTGGCAGGAATACTGCTCGTGGTATTATATATATAAATAAATTAGCGGTATCCAACAGATGATGTTCTGGGTCACCCTCGTCCACATTTTGGTAGTTATCTGGAAAACGCCTTCACATATACAACTACTACCACTCCCTTTTAAAAGACTCATTAATACCTTTCCTTTGATAACCATATTGTACAAACGCATTCTAGAGTCACCCCTGGTCCACCTCTATGGCGATATCTCGAAAAGTCGTCCACCTATAGAACTAAGCCCCACGCCCTTTTAAAATACTCATTAATACCTTTCCTTTGATACCCATATTGTACAAACGCATTCTAGAGTCACCCCTGGTCCACCTTTATGGCGATATCTCGAAAAGGCGACCACCTATACAACTACCACCACTCCCTTTTAAAACCTTAATTAATACCTTTAATTTGATACCCATATCGTACAAACACATTCTAGAGTCACCCCTGGTCCACCTTTATGGCGATATCCCGAAAAGGCGTCCACCTATAGAACTAAGGCCCACTCCCTTTTAAAATGTTCATTAACCCCTTTCATTTGATTCCCATATCGTACAAACAAATTCTAGAGTCACCCCTGATCCACCTTTATGGCGATATCCCTAAATGGTGTCCACCTATAGAACTATGGCCCACTCCCTCTTAAAATACTCTTTAATACCTTTCATTTGATACACATGTCATACAAACACATTCCAGTGTTACCATCGGTTCATTTTCCTACATGGTTAATTTCACTTAAGTTGCCACCGTAGCTCTCAACTGAGTATGTAATGTTCGGTTACACCCGAACTTAACCTTCCTTACTTGTTTCTTATTTTTGATTTTTTTAATTTTTTTTAAATTTTTTTTTTTTTTGATTATATGTAATTATTTTTCTGCTTTGTTGAAAGAAAAATACTCGTTTGTTGCATGCACGGAATAATTTCTACATACAAGTACATATTAGGATGCAATATTAAATCGTAACCGCTTATCGAGGCAAATATATACATGCAACATAACTATAGGCCGAATGATATATATATATATTGTTTTGATGTTAGCTGGGGTGCACTCCACTGGAATAAAACAATTTTACAGTGTATTTTTTCAAAGGTGATTTTAATACCTTTCTAACGGTATAAAAATTTTTGAAATCGGTTGATTAGTTTACGCGTGATATCAAAATATCAGAAAGTAACCAAGAGATGCATTTACTTAAAAAAATTAAAAAAAAAAAAAGAAAAACCCCATTTTAGTTTTCAGATATGTTATATATATTAAATAGACCTTTCTAAAATAAAATTTTATTTTTCAAAATCGCTTGATCTTTGAAGTGTTTTTTCAGTTTTATAATTTATTAAAAAAGTATTTTTTTTTCAGTGTACTAAAAATTTTACAGTGTATTTTTTTGAAAGCTTATTTCAATACCTTTCTAATGGTATGAAGATCTTTGAAATCGGTAAAACCGTTCCGTAGTAATCACACTTTAAAAGTACCTATTATCGTCATTTTTCTAATATTTTCGGATATTTCGATACCTTGCCGCGCTCACAATTTTTCGAAAATGCAATTTCTAAAAATGAGGTTGTGTTTGGGTGGGTAAGATGTAACCCCATGCAAAATTTCATCAAATTCTGAGGGGGTCGGGTTCAAAATATACGTTTTTTTCAGCATTTGATATGAAATTCATCATATGAGCGTTGATCTAAACATATTCTCCGGTAAGTATATTTACGTGCATAATATGCTACACTCATTATATAAAATAATAACGATCCTCTATGGTTCATCCTTAAGTCAAGCCAATTTTGTTTTGTATACAAAATTAATATATCGACTGTTTTGGATTACGTTATGGCAATGCACTGATTGCTTTGTACATACAAATACATTGAAGGATATACCGGTACATACCCACCTACAAATTATCGTGTCTATAAGTGTTTCCGATGAATACTTGGGGAGTGCGTATTGTTTTATGACAAAACAATATGCTCAAACAATATGTATGAGTAATACTACTTAGATTGATGGTTGATAGCTTTACTTCCAACTGGAGCGATCGTCTAAGTTGTCATGCATCATCATGATTAGTTGTCTAACCAAAGGTTGTTATATCGCAGATAAATTTATTAACATATGTCCATGTACATTAGATTAAAACTTCTTTTTATTTCCCTATGATTACGTCTAGGGTATCTATCTTCTATATATATAAAAAGAAGTGTACATTTTGATTGTCACTCCATAACTCGAGAACGGCTCTACAGATTTCCATGAAATTTTTAGGAAAGATACAGGAAGGAGAGATGATGGTTAGTTGATTTTGAAATCCCAAATCGTTTTAGCCATATACATACATATGTATAAAAATCAAATTCTGTGTGTGTGTGTGTTCGCTATGGAAACGTATTTCCCACAGATCAATCATCACCTAATTTTGGTTATAGGTTCCTTCGATCAACGGGAAGGTTTTAGGCTAAAAATCATTTCGATATATAAAAGGGGCGTGGCACCTCCCATACAAATGGAATCTTTGGTACTACATACCTTTGAAGGTATACATGCCAGAACATTGAAATTCAATGAGGAGTTATATGAGGTCAATCCCTAATACCACCAAGAAAATGCGGATTTTGGAGAAAGGGGGCGTGGCACCTCCCATACAAATGGAATCTTTAGTAATGCATAACTTTGAAGGAATACATGCCAGAACATTGAAATTCAGTAAGGAGTTATATGAGGTCAATCCCTAACACCACCAAGAAAAGGCGGAATTAGGAAAAAGGGGGCGTGGAAACTCCCATTCAAATGGAATCTTTGGTACTGCATAACTTTGAAGGTATACATGCCAGACCATTGAAATTCAGTAAGGAGTTATATGAGGTCAATCCCTAACACCACCAAGAAAATGCTGAATTGCGAAAAAGGGGGCGTGGAACCTCCCATTCAAATGGAATCTTTGGTACTGCATAACTTAGAAAGTATACATGCCAGAACATTAAAATTCAGTAAGGAGTTATTTGAGGTCAATCCTTAACACCACCAAGAAAATATGGAAATGGGAAAAAGGGAGCGTGGCACCTCTCATACAAATGGAATATATTATACTGCATATATCTGGATGTCGTAATGGTAGGATAATTAAAATTGGTAAGGAGCTATGTGACGTTAAGTCGTAAAACCTCCAGTAAAATGTGGAATGGGGAAAAACTATGGATGCCGTACAAACTTAAGTTATTTTAACACCTAAAGTTTGACTGCATTGTTGAGTTTAGCTGTTATGCCTTTTGACGTTTAGTAATCTGCCGCTGTTAAAAAAAATTGTTTAGCTTCAGTCTATCTACATCCTCTATAAAAATCAAATTCTTTGTGTGTTCCCTATGAAAACGTGTTTGCTATACTTCGATCATCACCAAATTTTGGTTCGAGGTTCCTTCGATCAAGACGAAAGTTTTTCATATTTCAGAATTAAGAATTTTAAATTTAAATGTTTTTGTTTTTTGGCTATGCGAAAGAACTATCTTAGCTCCCAAAAATGATCATGTTAACAAAATCAATGATCGCTTTCAAAATCAATTTCCCGGTGAAGTGACGAAATATAAATCGATCGATATAGTTACAGATGAAGATAAAATTGTGAATTATCCAAATGAATTTCTATACTCCTTAGAACCAAAAGGAATGCCTGCGCATATATCAACTTTGAAAATTGGCTCACCAGTCATGCTTCTCCGGAATGTAATCAAAGCAACAATCATCAGCGGTAAAAGCAATACAATAATATAAAATAAGATACAAGAATAAAATGTTTTAACAGAAAATTTCACCAAATATACGTACAAAATTCAATTCAATTTACAGAACAATAAATTAAATTATCAACAAACAAAACAGAAAAAATAATGCAACATCCATTCGATCACGGGCGTTACAACGTGCGCCTGGTAAAGTTAGTTTTCTATAAAATCTTAAGTTTTGCATAGTGAGCCATATTTTTAGTATTAACAACGGAAATTACAGAAAAGTGAGGTTTCGGAGCAATTTAATTTACATGCTCAGAGGTACAGTTAGAAAATGTAAATTTGAGTAATTTCATGTTATTTTTTATTAATTTTATATATATGTGTTTTTGTAAACATCAAAATTGCACAAGTTGATGTTTTAAAAGGAAGTAGTGATGTTATGAAATGTGTATCTAATTAATAATTATTTCCATCAATTAAAAATTTTTTTATTAAATTAGAATTGCCAAAAATAACGATATTTCGATAGAAATCAAAACTTAAAACAAAGCAATATAAGGGGTATTTATGTATATTCATTATCTTAAAGTTGTTGTAGTCATTATAACAAATTTGCATTTGCTTTCAATAAAGTTAAGGTTTCGAATGAAACGTCCGACAAAGACTGACGCCTTGGAGCATTTATAATTCCTGCAAAGGAAAATAGTCACTCAACAGGAGCAAAAGAAGTTAAAGGCGTGTTGAAGAGTTTTGCAGTTTCTTTCAACGTACTTCATGTTTTCCAAATGTCCATGCTACTACATGAATCACCCAGATAGCTATACAGCTCATTTTGTACCAAATTTTTCAGCCCACCTTTTGTTGGAGAACATTGCCCCACACTGGAGATCATATGAAACCAATATTACTAAAATAAAGCGAACAATATGATAAACTTTGATTACAAAACAATCAGTGCATAGCCATAACGTAATACAAAATAGTGGATACATTAATTTTGTATACAAAACAAAATTGGTTTGACTTAAGGATGAACCATAGAGGATCGTTATTATTTTATATAATGAGTGTAGGAAATTATGCACGTGTATATACTTACCGGAGAATATGTTTAGATCAACGCACATATACCATTCGCCTTATATGTTGCATGTATATATTTGCCTCGATAAGCGGTTACGACTTAATATTTCATCCTAAAATGTACTTGTATGTAGAAATTATTCCGTGCATGCCACAAACAAGAATTTTTCTTTCAACAAAGCGGAAAAATAATCAAAAGTAATCAAAAAAAAAAATAAAAAAAAATAAAAAAAATAAAAAATAATCGAAACAAGTAAGGACGGGACTGTCTTCGGCTATGCCGAAGACTTCATACCTTTCATGAATAGGGCTGAACAATAATCTTATCCCGTTCGTAATCTCCGAATAATCGGATGTATAAGATAAGAAATATCTAGTGAAGAAATCTACATACCAAACGATTTTTAAGATAAATATAAAATAAAAAATAGGTAGGTACTTTGTGTGAGGAGGCAAAGTTTCAGGTTTTTTGTGGTCTGCGTGTAAAAACTATGACTACGAATCATGTATTTCAACAATATATGACGTAAACGTAACTATTTGATGAAATGTTTTGTATTTTGAAGCTTCTAGCCGTAAAAAAGGGGCAAAAAAATACAGTTTATATGGGGTATATAATATATGTACCACCGATCTCTATGATTTCTTCAGACAACAATATATGCTATATACGTAGGCATTTGGTGAAATTTGAAGCTTCTAGCTGTTAAAACGGCGCAGAAATTGCGCAAAGTTTCTTATCTGAACAATCGGTTGTATGAGATATATACTATGTATACACCCGATCTCAATGATTTTTTCAGACATCAATATATGCTATACAAGTAAGCATTTGGTGAAATTTGAAGCTTCTAGCTGTTAAAATGGGGCCGAAATCACAAAAAAAAATACATATGCTATATATATACTATATATACCATCATATATATTATATATATCACCGATCTCTATAATTATTTGACACAACAATATATACTATATACGTAAGCAATCGGTTAAATTTGAAGCTTATAGCTGTTAAAATGGGGTAGAAATTGCGAAAAGTTTCTTATCTGAACAATCGGTTGTATGAGATATATACTATATATACAACCGATCTCTATGATTTTGTCAGACAACAATATATGCCATATACGTAAGCGTTCGGCGAAATTTGAAGCTTCTAGCTCTTAAAATGGGGCTAAAATTGCGAAAATATATATATATACTATATATATATACCACCGATCTGTAAGATTTTTTCAGACAACAATATATTCTATATACGTAAGCATTCGTTGAAATTTGAAGCCTCTAGCTCTTAAAATAGGGCAGTAATTACGAAAAGTTTCTTATCTGAACAATCGGTTGTGGGGGATATATACTATATATACTACCGATCTCATCAATTTTTTCAGGCAACAATATGTGTAATATACGAAAGTATATGGTGAAGTTTGAAGCTTCAATCTGTTAAATTGAGTAAGATATTACAAAAATCCTCTTTTTCTGAAAAACTGGTTGTATGGAGGATATATGCTATAGTGGTCCGATCCGGCCGGTTCCGACAAATGTCTAATCGGACACCCAAATACACCTGCTCACCAAATTTTATCAAGATATCTCAAAAATTGAGGGACTAGTTTTCATACAAACAGACAGACGGACATGGCTAAATCAACTCAGCTCTTCATTCTGATTATTTCGGTATGCTTAATGGTGGGTCTATCTATTTTCCTTTAAGGACTTACAATAATTGCAAGTAATAATTAAATGGCGTTTGAGGAAAATAATCAATAGAACGGCTAATCATTACCATTAGTAATCATTATTTAACAGGTCTGATTGAGACTGTGGGTTGCACAAGGTGAGTAATCAGCATTCGAGTTTCTGTCGAAAATGTGACGTTGTGCTACGTTGTAAGCTCCTTTCATATTGACGCCGTTATCATACCTTTATGCCGACAATCTTATACAGCCCAATTCTAAACCAAAATTCCGTGCGAGTTTCTTCCCTTCTCCCATTCCTCGTATTCTAAATAAAAATTCCTTGTGAGTTTTTTCACTTCTCCCTTTCCTCCTATTCTGAACAATGTTCGAAAAAGCGGAAACCGGTTATGGGAGAAAAGTAGGTATTATGAATGTGAGGGAGAGGGAGATTTCTCTGCCATTTCATAGGAGTTTTTTCACTAGTTAAATTAAAGGGAATGCATCAAAATAGTTAAAGGAAATTAGTTCTTTTAAGAAAGAACACTTATTTGTACACATTTGTGCTAAAATATGTATGTACATTCTACCACAATATTCTCACTGTTAATACAACAACAACTACAACCACAATATTCTTTATTTTAAGTCGAAAAGTATATCATAAGCAACGGAAGAGCTCTTCGTATATTTGATGCAGCCATTCAGAAATTGCGCAAGGATTTTTAAGAAGGCTTAAATAGAGATTGGCATATGACGAAGGACGAATTCAACTCAACTTGGCCGCCAGAAAATTGCTTTGCTGAATGAAAGCAGGCAACTCCGTCAGATTTGTGTTATGCGGCCGTCTTCTTCTTATGTTCCGCTGTTGATGTTGCTGTGGCACCAATTCATTACTCATTTCAGTGAATACCACATCAAATGCAATAAATACTGTGCATTGTTTATATTTTATTTCTTAATTTGCAACAAATTTGCAACAGTAATTAAACTTTTCAATTTTTTAAACAAAATAAGAAATGTGCAACGAAATTTCAATTGACAAAACAGCTGACTTCGAAAATTCGAAATTCCTATTCCCCAATTATTGTTCTCCCTAGGAGAACAGAATTGGAGGAATTTTTCCGCGGGAATAAAAAAATCCGCGAGAACAAAATTCTGTGAGAATATTTAGAATTGGTCTGATAATTTCATGTTTACCTAGAGTTAGTCAAATTAAATCCGCGATTTCCTTACCAGTTTTTTGGTTACAATCCACGAAAGCCAAAAACCGTTCTTGAATTTGTAACGTAACGTTACAATAACGTAACTCCCCCTGTATTTCCTTATTCACCTAAACCTGAACCTCCCTGTACTTATTTTGCTATAGCATAGCCAACAACCACTTCTTTTATAGCATATTCAACAACCAACTAAATTGCGAACCAATGAAAATCACAATAATGGTGCGTTGAATTCTCAACCAGTTTGCGTCACCACTCATATAAACACTGAATTTGCATTTTCGCAATTCAGTCCTCGCAGGTGAGCCAGCGGGAGTGGATGTCTTTTTAAAGACATATTTTTCCCTCCTGCTAGCTGGCTGAGTGGAAGGGGCGCCGTCATGGCGCGAGTCACCCTTCACTTAGGTAAGGACGACGGGGAGGATGCCTTGTGCTACTTTGCCCCCCGCGCCCTCCTAGGTGTTGAGTGGCCCGACGCCCTCATGGCCATTTAACCCCTCCCCCTCAGTTCTAGCTTAGGCTGGCTGAGTGGAAGGGGCGCTGTCATGGCGCGGGTCACCCTTCACTTAGGTAAGGACGACGGGGAGGATGCCTTGTGCTACTTTGCCCCCCGCGCCCTCCTAGGTATGGTGTGGCCCGATGCCTTAATGACCATACAACCCCTCCCCCTCAGTCCTAGCTTCGGCTGGCTGAGTGGTAGGGGCGCCGTCATGGCGCGGGTCACCCTTCACTTAGGTAAGGACGACGGGGAGAATGCCTTGTGCTACTTTGCCCCCCGCGCCCTCCTAGGTGTTGAGCGGCCCGATGCCTTCATGACATTTCACCCCTTCCCCTCAGCTCTGGTTTCGGCCGTGAGCCGATGCGTGCGCACAGGGGCTACCGCTGTGCCGTTAAGGTGCACTTCCCCTCCGCCCACGGGTCGACCCACGGTGTATCGGCTGGTACAACCCCGCCCCCCTTACGCACCTTCTACTAGTGTGCAAGTAGGGAGGCGGGGGTGTCCAGCGGTGAAACCAGCACTAACGAGTCCTCGCAGTCTCTTCCGCAGGTGACTGACCCCGCGACTACCACAGCTGCTGAAGAAGAGCGACTAGAGATCCCGTTGCAGCCGACCGACCAATACCAGCCCGTTGGTACGCCTATCCGACCCCGCCCGGAACACGCAGCCGCTGTCCAGGTAAACCCCGTCGCCGGCCTATTTTCTCTCTCTCTCTCTGCCCTGGTACGCGCTCCGTAGCCCACCGCCGCTGCCGTCGCACCGTCGCCCCTCTGGTGCCACCGCTGCTACGACGACCGTTGGCCGTTCGCCATCCTACCGCCGTTAAGCCGCTGTATCCGTCCCGCCGCTGCTACGACGACCGTTGGCCGTTCGCCATCCTACCGCCGTTAAGCCGCTGCATCCGTCACGCCGCTGCTACGACGACCGTTGGCTGTTCGCCATCCAACCGCCGTTGAGCCGCTGTATCCGTCCCGCCGCTGCTACGACGACCGTTGGCCGTTCGCCATCCTACCGCCGTTGAGCCGCTGTATCCGTCCCGCCGCTGCTACGACGACCGTTGGCTGTTCGCCATCCTACCGCCGTTGAGCCGCTGCATCCGTCACGCCGCTGCTACGACGACCGTTGGCCGCACGCCATCCTACCGCCGTTAAGCCGCTGCACCCGTCACGTCGCTGCTACAACGACCGTTGGCCGCTCGCCATCCTACCGCCGTTAAGCCGCTGCATCAACGTCCATCCAGTTCGCTGGTGCCGTCACTTCGTCTATACCGCTACACCCATCCGTCCGCTAATACTGTCCGCCGTCCAGCCACTGCGCTCATACTACTGTACCAATCCGTCCGCTAATACTGTCCGCCGTCCGGCCGCCGCGCTGATCCCCCCGCTGCTCCCGGACAACCGTACCATCCCGCCCGCTACTGCACCGCCGCTAAACCACCGTACCGACCCCTCCGCTACTACTCCATCTTTGCACGGAAAGCTGCTGTCCGCATAATATCCCCAGCCGTGTGTGCGTGCGTTCGTAACACATAAATATCGTGTATTTATTCAGTATGGGTTTGTGGGACCTTTACTCGACTCTGGATTGACTGAGTGTTACCCCAGCCTTAGACAAAACCCGCCTCATAAATGGCGCCCGAGCAGGGACCCTCCTCCGCAGATGACCGTGGAAAAACAACTACAACCACCACCAACACTGCCGGGGCGGGTTCGACGAACGCACCGCTAGAAACAACACACACACAGGCTCCGGAAGGCACGCTGCTGAACACCGACTCGCTCAATTGGATCTACCTACTTAGGAAGGAGAAGCTGATAGAGGAGTGTAAGGAACACCGAATCGACGTGGAAGGCCAAACCGTAGCCGCGCACTGAGTACTTACGTGCGAGCGAAACGCGCCAGGAAATCCAGTGAAGACCTGTTGAAAGAGCTACGCTACCCCAGCCAACAACAAAGCCGATCCCTTCAATCCAGATCCACAGCCCACAGCCGCACGGAGGAAAGGGAGAGAACGCATTACCAAAACGAGACGAAATGAGCGACGGTGAACTTATGAATACCGTTCGCCGCTGGGACTTGCACTTTTCGGGGGAGGAGTCACTGCACGAATTTTTTGAGAGGATAGAGGAGCTTGCCGAATGCTACCGCATCCCCGTCGACCGAATCCTCCCAACACTGCCGGAGCTTCTACGTGGGAAAGCACTGCAATGGTACCGCGTCCGTAAGCAACACATACACCGCTGGAGCGATCTGCGGAGGGAGGTGCAAAATTTTTTTCTACCTAAGCGACACATACGACATTTGGAAGAGGCCATCCGACAACGCAAACAGCAAGGCCGAGAGAAGGCCAAGGACTACATCCTCGCACTGGAAACGCTGATCCGCCAACACCCGACGATGTGCGAAGAGAATCACCTCGAACGGATCTATGATGGTCTACGCGTGGAATACCGCCTTTTTGTCAAACGCAGCGAGTTTAGGACGATCGAGGAGCTCCTGGAGCTAACGGAAGAGTATGAGCTGTTAAGAGGCGAGGAAGCGAAACAGGGAAAAATGGTGGCCCACAGCCTATACCACCTACCCATGGAATACGACAGCAAAGAGTGCTGTTGGCGCTGCAAGGAACGCGGACACCACCGCTTCCAATGTAAGGGCCCCTGGAGGAAGTTCTGCTCCCGGTGTGGCCAAGACAACATCCTCTCCAGGGACTGCCCATGCCCTCCGACTAGCCCAACTACCGAGAACGCACCCCGAACGCCGTCCAACGCTATTAAAGGAAGCCGCCAAGCACCGTACGTCCGACCAGAGAAGCCGAAGGAACCACCCGCCAGCAAATCGACCGCAAAACCACAAGTAGATGGCCGATTCTATATACCAGTGCTCATCGAGGACATGAGCGTGCGCGCACTAGTGGACACCGGCGCCACCCTATCCTATGTAGATGACACCGTGCGGAAACACCTAGAAAAGAACAACATCAAGGCACGCCCCAACAAGCGAAGTATCCAGCTGGCATACCAAACGTGCGTCTTTACCTCGAATTCCTACCCGGCAAGGATTGTGTATCAAGGACGAGCCACAGACGCGATGCTGTCCGTTATCCCAAACTTGGCCGAACAGGTAATCCTCGGAATGGACTTCCTAAGAAAGAGGGGAATCATCCTCACGCTGGATGGCCAGCCGCTAGAGGCCACCGTGACCAAGAGAGCACCCGAACTGGATACGCTATGTACATTGACGAGCCGAGAACACCTGAGCGACGAACAAAACACGGAACTGGGAAACTTCCTGGCGCATCACCAAAAGCGGTTTGGCGAAATCATCGGACCAAGCACTGCAGCCGAGCATACGATTCGTCTCAAACACAACCGACCGCTGAAGCAACGATACTACCCCCGCAACCCGGCCATGCAACAAGTAATCAACGAAGAGGTAGACGAGTTATTAGCCGGAGGAAGAATAGAACCATCACGAAGCGCGTACAGCTCGCCAATCGTGCTAGTCCGCAAAAAACAGGGCACGTGGAGGATGTGCATAGATTACCGTCAGCTCAACGCCGCCAGCGAACCAGACGCTTACCCGTTGCCGCAAATTGGAGCCATTCTCGACCAGCTGAAAGAGGCGAAATTCATCTCGACCATTGACTTGAAGAACGGCTACTGGCAAATCCCGCTCGCCAGAGCATCCTGACCATAAACCGCATTTACAGTTCCTGGCAGAGGGTTGTTCCAGTGGAAAGTCATGCCATTTGGCCTACACTCTGCTCCGGCTACCTTTCAACGCGCTCTGGATTCGATACTTGGACCCGAACTCCAACCAAAAGTTTTCGCCTACCTGGACGATATCATCGTATTGGGAGATACCTTCGCAGAACACTTGGCGATCTTGAGGGAAGTGTTCGAGCGCCTACAAAGACACAGGATGCAAGTAAACTTCGAAAAATGCAGCTTCGTCCAGCAACAACTCCATTACCTAGGACATATCAGTTCGAAAGGAATTCACACCGATCCAGCAAAAGTATCCGCTGTACAGGAGATGCCCGCACCGAAAACGCTCAAAGAGCTCCGCCGTTTTCTTGGACTCGCGTCATGGTACCGCCGCTTCGTGGCAGACTTCTCTACGCTCGCCGCGCCGCTTAACCAACTGCTGAAAAAGGGACAAGTCTGGAAATGGGAGGCGCAACAAAATCACGCTTTCAAAGCACTCAAGGATAAGCTCTCCAGCGCGCCAATACTTTGTTGTCCGGACTTCTCTCGACCGTTTTTTCTCCAGACCGACGCGAGCGGAGAGGGCCTGGGCGTCGTGCTCTATCAACGCCATTCCGACCACGAGAATGTAGTAGCCTACGCCAGCCGAAGCCTAACCCAGCTGGAAAAGCGATACTCGGCCACCGAACAAGAATGCCTCGCCGTGCTATGGGGTATCCGTAAGATGAGACCGTACCTGGAGGGGTATCACTTCACCGTCATCACCGACCACCACTCACTAAAATGGCTGCACTCACTCCAAAACCCCTCTGGACGTCTGGCAAGATGGGCACTGGAATTGCAACAATATAATTTCGAGATAGAATACCGAAAAGGAGCACAGAACGTGGTAGCCGACGCACTCTCCCGCTGCCCGCTACGACACGCCGATGACGACATTTTGTACACCATAACCAACGGAACAAACGACTGGCACGAGAGGAAAGCAAGACAGGTGCGGGAAAAACCTCAAGCACATCCAGATTACCAGATCGTCGATAACCGACTCTTCCGCCACATTTCCCCGAGAAATCAACTTTCGCGGTCACCGCAATGGAAGCTGTGCATCCCAGCCGACCGACGAAAGGACGTACTACAGGAAGTCCACGACGCCGCCGCCGCCGGACATCTCGGGGTGAAGAAGACGCTTAAGAGAGCACAACAGAACTATTACTGGCCCGGGATGTTCCGCGATGTCCTCAAACACGTAAGGAAGTGTATCAGATGCGCAGAATACAAAGTCGAGCAAAGACGCCCAGCAGGATTGATGGCAACCATGCAATCATCACGACCGTGGGAAATAGTAACCGCTGATTTCGTAGGGCCACTACCCCGTTCCAAGCAAGGAAATACTTGCCTCCTCGTCATGGAGGGCAAATTCTCCAAGTGGGTGGAGTTGATCCCAGTGCGCCAAGCGACAACGGCAAGCGTATTCAAAGCACTCCAAGAAAGAGTCATATACCGATTTGGCTGCCCGAAAACCCTCCTAACAGACAATGGCAAACAATTCGTCGGGAAGGCATTAGCAACGTTTTTGAACGACCACCGCATCGATCACAAGTTTACGGCAGCCTACGCCCCGCACGAAAACCCCACCGAGCGAACCAACCGAGTCGTGAAAACCATGATGGCTCAGCGATGCAAGGACGACCACCGCACCTGGGACCAGGAGATACCGCAAATAGCATTCGCGATAAACACGGCCAGCCACGAATCTACAACAGCATCAGCAGCAGAAATCAACTTCGGTAGAGACCTTACAGCACCGCAGCAAGTGCGCACGGAGGGAGCAGTACCAGCAGAGCCACCAACCGCACCACCGTCCATCACCAAGTTGTGGGACGAGATAAAAGGGCACCTAGCCAAAGCTTCAAAGCAACAGAAAAAACACTACGACTTACGCAGACGGCAATGGAAGCCACGTATAGGCGAGCAGGTGATGAAAAGGGACCACCCACTCTCATCCGCGGCAGACAAATTCGCCCAGAAGTTAGCACCAAAATTTTCCGGCCCGTACTTGGTGATGGAATACGTTTCGACGAACACGGTAAAATTAGGCCACCCGGAGCAACCAAAGCGGCAACACGCACACGCACACCTGCAAGACTTAAAGCCGTACGAATCATAAACAACCCGTTTATCTCTCCATTCCAGGAACCAGACCATCCAACATGAGTCAAAAACACCGGCAACCCATACCACCGGACTCACCAAAACCAATACGGCCGTGGCACCCACCGTTTGAGGCAACATTATGGCCGGCAAACAAACCAAGGATACAACGCATACAAATTTTTCATGGGCCGCCAATAAACCACCTAATGGCCATCCGGGAGAAGGAGTCGGCGACAGAGCCGCAAGAACGGCGCGCCCCCGAAACCAACGAAACAACAAAAACAGCAAAAAAAAAAAAATTATTACCGGATCCCGAGGAATTTTTTAGAGAACTAAGGCTAAAACGCCCGGCCAACCAATCCAAGAAAACCTGGACATTCCGGTGGAAAGTACAGCGGGTGAGGGTAGAAGTGATAAATGACAAACACGCAAAGGTGTCACTCATGGGAACGAAACGAATCGTACCAATCGAATAAGGCACTGAAGAAGGAAGACGGGCCAATCAAAATTTTCTATTTTTATATATATATGCACCCTCTGTTAATTTTAAGAGAAAATGAAATGTGAATTATTTTTCAAATTACAAAAAAAAAAAAAAAAAAAAAAAAAAAAAATTAATTTTCATATATACATCTACATAACATCAAAAGGGAACGAGAGAAGTATGACAACGGATACAGTTCAGTACAACTCCACCCCCGACAAAAAAAAAAAAAAAAAAAAAAAAAAATTTTTTTTAATTACTTAGAATGATGTTTTTTGCAATTAAACCTGAAATAGTAACATTAACTCTGTTAGACTTAAGTAGAATGACTCTGTATATTTTTGGAAAAAATATTTTTTAAATAAAGTGCTTCGCCCACACGCACACCGGCATAATACCTAGGCCACGCCTGGAGATCCACCTTTCCCCCACCGCAGCTTTCCGTCAACCGAAGTGGGAGGGGGACTGTAACGTAACGTTACAATAACGTAACTCCCCCTGTATTTCCTTATTCACCTAAACCTGAACCTCCCTGTACTTATTTTGCTATAGCATAGCCAACAACCACTTCTTTTATAGCATATTCAACAACCAACTAAATTGCGAACCAATGAAAATCACAATAATGGTGCGTTGAATTCTCAACCAGTTTGCGTCACCACCCATATAAACACTGAATTTGCATTTTCGCAATTCAGTCCTCGCAGGTGAGCCAGCGGGAGTGGATGTCTTTTTAAAGACATATTTTTCCCTCCTGCTAGCTGGCTGAGTGGAAGGGGAGCCGTCATGGCGCGAGTCACCCTTCACTTAGGTAAGGACGACGGGGAGGATGCCTTGTGCTACCTTGCCCCCCCGCGCCCTCCTAGGTGTTGAGTGGCCCGACGCCCTCATGGCCATTTAACCCCTCCCCCTCAGTTCTAGCTTAGGCTGGCTGAGTGGAAGGGGCGCTGTCATGGCGCGGGTCACCCTTCACTTAGGTAAGGACGACGGGGAGGATGCCTTGTGCTACTTTGCCCCCCGCGCCCTCCTAGGTATGTTGTGGCCCGATGCCTTAATGACCATACAACCCCTCCCCCTCAGTCCTAACTTCGGCTGGCTGAGTGGTAGGGGCGCCGTCATGGCGCGGGTCACCCTTCACTTAGGTAAGGACGACGGGGAGGATGCCTTGTGCTACTTTGCGAAGAGCGACTAGAGATCCCGTTGCAGCCGACTGACCAATCCCAGCCCGTTGGTACGCCTATCCGACCCCGCCCGGAACACGCAGCCGCTGTCCAGGTAAACCCCGTCGCCGGCCTATTTTCTCTCTCTCTCTCTGCCCTGGTACGCGCTCCGTAGCCCACCGCCGCTGCCGTCGCACCGTCGCCCCTCTAGTGCCACCGCTGCTACGACGACCGTTGGCCGTTCGCCATCCTACCGCCGTTAAGCCGCTGTATCCGTCCCGCCGCTGCTACGACGACCGTTGGCCGTTCGCCATCCTACCGCCGTTAAGCCGCTGCATCCGTCACGCCGCTGCTACAACGACCGTTGGCTGTTCGCCATCCTACCGCCGTTGAGCCGCTGTATCCGTCCCGCCGCTGCTACGACGACCGTTGGCCGTTCGCCATCCTACCGCCGTTGAGCCGCTGTATCCGTCCCGCCGCTGCTACGACGACCGTTGGCCGTTCGCCATCCTACCGCCGTTGAGCCGCTGCATCCGTCACGCCGCAGCTACGACGACCGTTGGCCGCACGCCATCCTACCGCCGTTAAGCCGCTGCACCCGTCACGTCGCTGCCACAACGGCCGTTGGCCGCTCGCCATCCTACCGCCGTTAAGCCGCTGCATCAACGTCCATCCAGTTCGCTGGTGCCGTCACTTCGTCTATACCGCTACACCCATCCGTCCGCTAATACTGTCCGCCGTCCAGCCACTGCGCTCATACTACTGTACCAATCCGTCCGCTAATACTGTCCGCCGTCCGGCCGCCGCGCTGATCCCGCCGCTGCTCCCGGACAACCGTACCATCCCGCCCGCTACTGCACCGCCGCTAAACCACCGTACCGACCCCTCCGCTACTACTACGCCTACGGAAAGCTGCTGTCCGCCTAATATCCCCAGCCGTGTGTGCGTGCGTTCGTAACACATAAATATCGTGTATTTATTCAGTAGGGGTTTGTGGGACCTTTACTCGACTCTGGATTGACTGAGTGTTACCCCAGCCTTAGACAAAACCCACCTCATAAATTGTAAAATTTGTTGCCTTCGAATTGAAATGAAGGTAGCGCAAAATGAACGTAGTCTGTTCAACGTGACTAGCATCAGGCGTAGCATCAACTATAATAGCAAAATACTTGGCTTTTTTGCGTTGATCTAATAAAGTTTCCCTCACGAGTTTTGTACTAATTTCTATAAACTCGTTCTGAACATCTGGGGAAAGATAGTGAACTTGTAAAAGTTTGTGCTGCTGTTGTGAAATCCTAACTTTCTCAAAATGATCTCTAAGTAATGGCTTATGAGATTTCAGATGCCCATAAAATGTCCATTGTTTCGTTCATCAAGATACATATATACTTTCGCCTTTGAAAGCTTGGCCTCTTTCACCCAAAAATTAAATAGCGTCCAAAATTCTATATAAAGTTTCTTTCCACTTTTGAGTTTCAGTGATTAGCTGTTCATTGATAAGTGTATCAATTGTAGCCTCCTTTTGAATTAGATTTTGTAAAGATCGCCATTGAATATAACATTTAATGTGATCTTGCGTATTTTCGTGTGATGGCAGTTTATCGTATAGCTTCTTCCACACTTGCAATTTCGAATATCCGACAACAACAGGACAACAAATTTTAAAGTATTGGTGCTTAACAGACGACATGGTAGGCAATAAAAAGCATTGCTACTGGGACTCCACACCAACCAGTCACGCTCCACTTTCTCTCCATTTGGCAAGATTCTGTTTAACAACGAGGTAGGAAATGCGTCGTTATGACGATCACGTGGAAAAATAACTGGACACTTTTGATGACCTCGACGAATTATTTCGTTGACTTCTGCAGATCGTACCGATGTCGAAGTCGTTTAAATAATCTGGACTTTGATACAGAGTTGGTGGTATTGTTGGAAGACTTTTTGAAAATGAACCTTTATCAGTGTCACCACGAAACTTTACGATTTCGGATTCATGTAAACATACATTTTTGTTTGATATTTTTATTGTCTCCTCACTGTTCGAAAGCCTAGGCAAAATATCATTATCAATAGTCGAATCGTATGCGGAACCTGAATGGTGAACACAATGATACGTGATATCAGAATAGTGTACATTTACACAGTCACTTTAATTTACTTTAATCCAGGGATTACAAATAACGGTAATTTTCATTTTCCGCTCAGAAAATAACAGTTGTTTTTCGAGTTTTTTATTTCGCTTGAAAAATAACCGTTAGTTTTCGAACGAAATGAAATGGGAAAACAATTGTTATTTATTGAGCGAACGATTAAAATAACCTTTATTCGCAGTCCCTGCTTTAATCACTTTAATTTTATTTGAGCATTCGGCGAGAGTATGATTGCCTAATTTTGAGACAGATTTGCAAGAAAATAATACCAATTATTTTCTCTTGGCGATAACACTGTGTGACATCCAAAAATACCTGGAAACGATGGTATTTTTCTGGTACATCTTAAAGAGCTAAGCAAGGCTGTATACAAAAAATTTGCCGAACACCCCAAATTTAGAGTTGCGGGTAAAAAAGCACTTATGACTCTATAACTTAGTTGCTTATAAACTGATTTTCACTTTCTTTCCGGATCTTATAACAACAGATTTCGACCTTTTTAACGATGTATAAATCAATTAAGAAAAAATAATAAAACTGTGAGAACTTGGTTAAAAATTTACTAGATTATTCAACTTTTAATGCAAGGATCCAATTTGTTACCAATTTTAGGTATTCTTCAATTGGTATAAAACTTGAATAACTCTGTAAATTTCAAACCAAATTTTAGGAATGAACTTTGGTTGGACTTGCTAATAAACATTACCTTTATGTTCTTTCAAGATAGGTATGGGCTCTATATAAAGTAGCGCATACCGATAGCGCCAAAGTTGACAAAACCCGAAAAAAGTTGAAAAAAGTGTGTTTGTTGGACAAATTCTCAAAGTATAATTATGTTATCATAATTGCTTTATCCGCGGCCACCGTGGTGTGATGGTAGCAAGCGCTCCGGCTGTATTTCTGCCATGAAATGCTTTCAGTGAAAACTCATCTGCATTTCAGATGCCGTTCGGAGTCGGTATAAAACACGTAGGTCCCGTCCGGCCAATTTGTAGGGAAAATCAAGAGAAGCACGACGCAAATTGGAAGAGAAGCTCGGCCTTAGATCTGTTCGGAGGTTATGGCGCTTTACATTTATTTTTTTATACCTTTCATGAAAATGAAATAAATAAATAAATGTAAGGCGCGATAACCTCCGATGAGATCTAAGGCGGAGCTTCTCTTCCAATTTGCGTCGTGCTCCTCTTGATTTTTCCCTACAAATTGGCCGGACGGGACCTACATGTTTTATGCCGACTCCGAACGGCATCTGCAAGGCAGATGAGTTTTCACTGAGAGCTTTTCATGGCAGAAATACAATCGGAGCGCTTGCCAGACACTGCCGAGGGGCGACCCCGCTTAGAAAAATTTTATTCTAATTGAAAAATCTTATTTCTAAAATTTTGATGTTGCTTTGCCCGGGAGTTGAACCCAGGGCATACGGTGTGATAGGCGGAGCACGCTACCATCACACCACGGTGGCCGCCAAATGAAAATGAAATGGTATATTAATTTCGTCACGAAACCCAAAATTGTAAGTCCTTAAAGGAAAATAGATAGACCCACCATTAAGTATACCGAAATAATCAGAATGAAGAGCTGAGTTGATTTAGCCATGTCCGTCTGTCCGTCTGTCTGTTTGTATGCAAACTAGTCCCTCAATTTTTGAGATATCTTGATAAAATTTGGTGAGCAGGTGTATTTGGGTGTCCGATTAGACATTTGTCGGAACCGGCCGGATCGGACCTCTATAGCATATATCCTCCATACGACCGATTTTTCAGAAAAAGAGGATTTTTGTAATATCTTACTCAATTTACAGATTGAAGCTTCAAACTTCACCATATACTTTCGTATATTACACATATTGTTGCCTGAAAAAATTGATGAGATCGGTCGTATATATAGTATATATCCGCCACAACCGATTGTTCAGATAAGAAACTTTTCGTAATTACTGCCCTATTTTAAGAGCTAGAGGCTTCAAATTTCAACGAATGCTTACGTATATAGCATATACTGTTGTCTGAAAAAATCATACAGATCGGTGGTATATATAGTATATATATGGTGGTATATATAGTATATATATATATTTTCGCAATTTTAGCCCCATTTTAACAGCTAGAAGCTTCAAATTTCACCGATTGCTTACGTATATAGTATATATTGTTGTGTCAAAAAATCATAGAGATCGGTGATATATATAATATATATATTGTTTAAGTTTCACTTAAGTTGCGGGTACCTATGGGCTACTTACTTCCCACTTTTCTTTTACTTTAAGTTCAATTTAGACACTTACACCTTTTTTTCTATAACAAATTCACAATTTTATTGAGGACTGTGTTTGAAAAAATGCGAATTACAATTTTGGATTCGCACTCAGAAAAGAATACATTAATGTGCGCGCGCTCAGCGATAACTGCCCTCAATCCGTTTTGCTGCTGACGGTTGAGCCTTTGGTTTTTTACTTCTTTACGTATGTATATGTACATATGTATACTTAAGGCTCCATTACTGATGCTTAGCATAGACTTGACTTGGCTTGCGAACTGTCACTTACAGTTCTGTTAAATGAACATTGCATGTTACTGATTACTCAAAACTTAACTTGACTTAGAAGTCTGTTGAATTTTGATGTTCTATGTAAGTTCTAAGTGACGTTTACATTTTGAGATGCCATTTGTTTGTTTCCATTTCATTTTGACATTTTGTCATACAAATTGACATTTATTTAAAAATAAATTTCAACGCTGATTATGATGCCAGATTTTATGCGCCAAGTGGAGTATAATCGTGGCTAAGTTGCCAAGTTTACGCCAAGTCAAGTCAAGTCTATGCTAAGTATCAGTAATGGGGGCTTTATTAAGGCTCCATTACTGATGCTTAGCATAGACTTGACTTGGCTTGCGAACTGTCACTTACAGTTCTGTTAAATGAACATTGCATGTTACTGATTACTCAAAACTTAACTTGACTTAGAAGTCTGTTGAATTTTGATGTTCTATGTAAGTTCTAAGTGACGTTTACATTTTGAGATGCCATTTGTTTGTTTCCATTTCATTTTGACATTTTGTCATACAAATTGACATTTATTTAAAAATAAATTTCAACGCTGATTATGATGCCAGATTTTATGCGCCAAGTGGAGTATAATCGTGGCTAAGTTGCCAAGTTTACGCCAAGTCAAGTCAAGTCTATGCTAAGTATCAGTAATGGGGGCTTTAAGGTACGTACATGACAAAGAAGCGGTATTCTTCCAATTTGATTTAATAGATTTTACATTAGGGCGTTCGAATTTATGATATAAAAATTTTTAGGTGAGTATAAATTTACAGGTGAGTATGAGTTTAAGGTAAGTATATGTATATATGTATTTTATTTCATAAAATTAGTTCATTGGCTATATATACATACCTATATGAATAGTTAATTTTATAGAATTCAGGTAAGTATAAGAGTATATGTATATATAAAAATTCGAAAATGATCATATTTAAAATTCGATTAAATTTTCTTCCTCCATGTCTTCAACATGGCGCCGGGCCTGCGAAGTAGACGAATGCAGGAGTTCTTTAAGCTGATCGAGCGTACTCTTCGCTTGGTTGACTAACTTCCTCAGATTACGTTGGTTGGCGCTGCGGCTCTGTAAGCGCGCCGCTGGTCGTTCAATTGCACGCTGACTGGTTCTTCCACGTCGATCATCACGCCTATGGCGTGCGGGTGGTGGTGTCGGATGTCGATTACGTGTTGCTGTTGCAATATTAGGTCGATGCAACAGCGTGTGATGAGCTCTGCCACAGTGGCGGCAACTGCCGGTGGAAGTGCACGTCCCTGTGGTGTGAGATGTGGCTAAGCAGTTTATGCAGTAGCGATGGACGCGTGCAGACTCATATCGCTCTGCTGGAGTCATGGCCAAAAACGCATGGCAATGGCGCAAAGAGTGGGGGCGGCAACACAGCCTGCATTTTCCGCGCTCCATTATGAGCTCTGTGGAGAAATTTGAGAGAAAAGAAAAAAAAAAGAAAACGAAAACAGAGGAATTAGCTGTGATATTAAAAGAGAAGGGCGGCTGAATTGATGGCGAAGGACTTTCAGTTTTTGCCATCGGTGGAGGAGGCTAAGATTGTCGGGATTGGGTTCTGGGAGAGACAGCAGGGGGGCTCCCCAGAAAAAGTGGCCTGGGGTCAAGACGAGTAAATCATGGGGGTCTTCGGACATTGGAGAGAGCGGTCTAGAATTGAGGACCGCTTCAATGCGAACTAGAAGTGTCGAGAACTCTTCAAACGAGAATTTATGGTTTCCGGCAACTTTGTGGAAGTGTATTTTGAAGCTCTTCACTGCGGCTTCCCAGAGACCGCTCATGTGAGGAGCGTAAGGGGGGATGAACTGCCAAGAGAGGCCATGCAGAGCGTATTTGTTGGCTATGTCCGAGGCGGCTTCACTTAGAAAAGACGATAGTTCTTTCTGAATTGCTCGTTGAGCCCCGACGAACGTTTTTCCATTATCTGACATCATCTTATGAGGCAGGCCGCGGCGACCGGCAAAGCGAGCAAAAGCGGCTCTAAATGCTTCCGTTGTTAGGTCCGAACAGGCTTCTAGGTGAATAGCCTTGGTAGAGAAGCAGACAAACACACAGGCGTAAGCCTTTGTGTGGGAGGCTCGACGTAGTGGGGAGGTTTTGACGAGAAACGGGCCGGCAAAATCGACACCGGTTGTGTGAAAGGGTAAGGTATATGTCGTCCTTTCCGCTGGTAGAGCAGCCATTATCTGCGACTTCATCTTTTGCTTGTACACCGTACATGGTTTGCAATTAGAAATACAGGATTTTATTTTGAGCTTTAATCTAGGGATGTAGTATTCTTGTTGTAAATTGAGAAACAGTATGCAGAACCTGGAAGTTTCCGGAATTATTATAGGGTAACGCTCGTTGTCGCTCATAGGGGCCTTACTGAGCCGCCCATTCACGCGTAGGAGGCCCTTGGCGTCGAGCATAGGATTCAGGGATAAGAGAGAGCATTTTTTACTTATGGGTTTAGATGCTTTTAATAGTGAAATCGTGTCTCCATAATGCATTTGTTGTGCTTGGAGGATAAGCCGTTCCTTTGTGTGTGTGGTTTCCGCGTGAGAAACCGAGCTTGTCGGGGGGATTGGGAGTCCTCTTGCGTTATGAATGAAGCGGTAGACGAAGGACATTACGCGCAGCGCACGAGCATAGGAGGAGAAGCGTTCCAGCAAATCGATGCTTTCAGTGGTGTGAAGAGTGACGGTTTGCAACGTAGGTTTTCCACATATGGGGTGGCTTTTCTAGCCATGCTAACACTATCGAAGAATCCGTCCATAATGTTAGTTCGTGAGGTGGTAGTTTTAGCTGAAGTCGAACTTGTTTTATTAATTTAGAGATAAGAACTTCTCCGCAAAGTTCCAGTCGAGGGAGACTGACCGTTTGTAAGGGAGCGACTTTACTTTTCGCCACAAGCAGGTGACAAGCGTATACGTTTGGAGATTGCTGTGTTCTTATGTATACACAGGCGCAGAAGGCTTTTTCAGAGGCGCCTGAGAAACCGTGTAATTGAGTGGGTATGTGGGGGAGAGTTGAACCCAACGGGGAATTTTTATGTCGCTTATTGCCGTGAGGTTTTCGTGAAAAGCCGTCCATTTTTGAAGAGCGCCGGCTTTTACTTCTTCATCCCAGTCAGTTCCCTCCATCCATAGTTGCTGCAGTAGGATTTTTGCTGTGATCATAATTGGCGATAGCCATCCTGCCGGGTCGAAAAGTTTCGCTACCGCCGACAGAATTTGCCTTTTCGTTCGCGAATTATTCGACGGACTGGGGTCGTAGGAGTACGTGAAGGAATCTGTAAGGGCATTCCATCTTATTCCAAGCGTTTTGGTGGAGCTGGAGTCCTGAAATTTGAGGAAATCTATGTCCAAGAGATCGGAGTGGGATATGCCTTCGAGTAGTTTTGGGTGGTTGGCCGTTATTTTTCTGAGAGGGAATCCTCCCGATTTGAGCGCTTCGATGATTTTGGTCATGGAGTCGAGTGTGGACTGTATTTCATATCCGCCGGTGAGTATGTCATCTACATATGTTTCATGCAGAAGTACATTGTTGGCTAGCGGGTATTCTTCTTTGGTGTCTTCTGCTAATTAGCGGAGTGTTCTAATCGCGAGGTAGGGTGAGCAGTTGACACCAAAGGTGGCTGTTTTTAAATTGAAATCTTCAAGCTTGGAGTTAGAAGATCTACGAAAGAGGATTCGTTGATAATCTTGATCTTCTGGGTAGACGATAATTTGGCGGTACATTTTTTCTATGTCACCGCTGAAAACAAATTTATAGAGGCGCCACTGTAGGATTATCAGCATTAAGTCATTTTGAAGTGTGGGCCGGTGTGTAATATGTCATTCAATGAGTTTCCGGAGTGAGTTGGCTTGGAGGCATTGAAGACTACTCGTACTTTTGTGGTTTTACTATCGGGTTTTATAACCGCGTGGTGAGGCAAATAGAAGGAGAAGTATTTACCTTTGTTAATAACTTCGTGAGGTGAAGTTGGCTCCATGTGGTCCAGAGTTAAGTATTCTTCTAATACTGCAGAGTACTTTTCTCTTAACTCTGGTTTTTTCTCTAGGGTTCTTTCTACGCTGATGTATTGCTGCTGGGCTGCGGGTCGAGAGTGGCCGAGAGCTATAGTTTCGGGAAAACCTTGTTTGAAGGGGAGTTTGACCATGTATCTACCGTCTCCTTTCCGAACGGTGGTTTTTTTGTACAGCTCTTCGCAAAATGTATCATCGTCTGTTATGGGTGAGGAAGTTGGAACCTCTTCTTGTTCCCAGAATCTTTTGAGCAGTTCATTTAGAGAATTATCTGGATTATCAATTACGTGGGTGGAGAATGCCGAAATTTGTTCGTCAACCGGACCACTTAGTATCCATCCAAATATTGTTTGTTGTGCGATAAGGGTTCCTGCCACGTTAGTTTCCAGGCCGTTTAGCAGAATTTGAGGGATTACATCACTACCAAGCACCATGTCAATTCTTGCTGGGGAGAAGCAATTGGAGTCTGCCAGAGATAGTGAAGAGAACTTCTGGAAGTCCACGTTTTTGGCTTTGAATGATGGTAAGAAGTGAGTTAATTGCTGCAGGATTATCGCATGAGTTGGGATTTGAGTTGCTAAGTCGTTTGAGCAAATAGTCATCAGACAAGTCTTATTTGAATTTTGGACTACGCGTCCGCCCATCCCTGATATTTGGTAACTGTTTTTTTGTGTGGGTAGACCAAGTAGCTTTTGTATACGAGAGGACACAAAGGTTTTTTCGGAGCCTTGGTCTATTAGTGCGCGGAGTTTTAATATTTCTCCTCGGTGGAGAATGGGAACCATTGCGGTTGGCAGTAAGGTTTTTTCCTTGCTGCTAGCGAAGTGAGAGTGAACATTATTCTCATTTTGAGAGGTTGAGGAGGCTTGATTTTGTGCTGCCTTAGTTTGGAGCTTCGCGGCTTGTGCGGAGGTAGAGGGGGCCTCGTTGATGTTTAACTCTTGAGGTTTAACCCTTGTTTGGTTATTACGTGACGAGGGACGATGATTGTTGGAGTTGACCGATGGAGTGGTCTGATAGTGGAGGAGAGAGTGGTGTCTCTTTTGGCAATATACACATTTGAAGTTGCTCTTGCACTCGGACTCCAGATGAGAAAATGCTAAGCAGTTTTTGCAATAATGATTTTGTTTAACAAAATTGTTCCGATCCGCGACACTGAGTTGTTTGAATTTTATGCAATTCATCATAGAATGATTCGAATTGCACAATTTACAGGATGCCTGTCGAGTCGATTCGCTATGATATGAGTGGGACTTATTTTTGAAGTTGTTCGACTGATTTTGGGGTGTTGAAGCTCGGTTGTTGAAGCTCGCATTTGGGTGGCGAAGTTTGCTTGGCCGATACGTACCGAGCCGTTCAACTACTTCATAGCGCGTCGTTAGGAACTTGTCCATTTCAGACCAGAGTGGGAGTTCTTTCCTGGACTCTAGCGATTGTTCCCATAAGGCGAGAGTTTCATTGGGGAGCTTAGAGGCGCATAAATATATAAGGATGTGATCCCAGTTGTTGGTGGGGACATTGTTTAAATTTAGAGTTGAGATGCAGTTATTTATCGGTGTTTGGATCTCTTGGATCCTTTCACCATTTTCACAAAACACGGGCTGTATATTAAATAGAGTCTTTAACTGACTGTCTACGAGAATTCTACGATTCTCGTATCTGGACTTGAGTGCCCCCCCGGCTAGTTCGAAATTTTGATCGTTGAGGGGATATTTTTGGATGATTAGGGCCGCTTTACCACGGGTTTTTTGTCTCAAGTGGTACAGTTTTTGTGCAGGGGATAATTTGGGGTGGTTTATGTAAACCGCTGTAAAAATGTCCCTAAATGACGGCCATGTTTCGTAGCCCCCGTGGAACACTTCAGTATCGCATGCAGGAACTTTGAGATAGGGTTCAGACCTGGGCATTATCAGTGGCACCATGGGTTGTCCTTGGCTATGGGGTTCGGCTCCAGTTGCGCGAGCAGCTCGTTCATCCTGGTCCTTGTGTTCAGTGTAGTCTCCATCACTTTGTCATAATTTTCGTCCAGTGTTGACAGGGCGCTGGCATCTGTGACGTTCATATGTGCTGCTTCGTATGACCATTCTACTGCGATTACGAGTCTGTTGAGTTCCTCCATATATGTCTGCAAACCGGGTTTAGTGTGATCGGCCTCAGAGATATTCCACCATTTGTCGCATATCCTGTCGAGTTTTCCTATTTCGAAAAGGGATTTCCTCAAGAATTCTTCTTCTTCTGTCTGGGACCTGCTCCGAGTCTTGGTACCTTTGGGTAGCACTAGTTTCTCTGTTTTGTCGTCAGTCATTCCGATGCTGAGGGTTTTGCTCAAAATACAAAAACTAGTTGCGAGACTCTTTGATTTGGGAGGTCAAAGCTAATGTTCGCTTATGCGACAGGAAGTGTATCAGAGCTACACGAGAGGGTATTTTCGAGGTGTGTATTTGGAGGTCACAAAAAATATTACGATGCGAAAGCTTTTTTATTATATAAAATATATTGAGGAATATATTTCTATAATTGTTTTAGGGGTTGGGGTTTATTTTAAAAATATTAATACAAAATTTTTCCTTCGCTTTTATGTGTTTTTGTCCCACTGTATTTTTGATACAAATTTTATTTGCTGTGGCCCACTGTGGGGATTTTGTTAGCGGCACTTATTTCGGTGACTATATATATGTATGTACAAGTATATTGGTGCACTTAATTGCTATGTTAACGGGGGTGGGCTCGTGCACTTGGCTCAGCGCTTCTGAGCACAAATGAATATATGTAATATATATGTGTATACAGCTTATGTAGTTTAACGGAGGTAAAATTATGCACTTGTCTCAGCGCTTCTGAGTACAAGAAAAAATATGTAAGTAAATGATTTTTTTTCCTTTTGAGGCTAATGAGGCAAGAGTGTTATTAGGCGAATATTATTGAACCGAATTTAAGTCTTTGGTAAATGCCTGCATACATATGTAAGTATGCAAAAATTTTGGCTGTTGTTGGGCTAGACTGATGTGAAAAACCAACGGAGAATATGTGTACGGGTGAGTTAATAATTTGTTAAGGTAAATAAGGGGTTTTTAATCGTTTCTTTTCAGGGGCATTCAAGGGAAGGCAAACGGGGTATATACGTGGTTTATATATGTATATACATATATATGTAAGTATTTGAAACTGTGTGATTTATATATCTTAGCGGATTATAGAGGCTTGCGTTGGGGGATTAAGAGATTTTTTGTTTTTTTTTGAGTTTATATTTTATATAGCAAATATGAGAACATGAGAGGTTTCTCGAGAAATGCTTTAGAGGTCCGCTAGGTTATATAAATCTGTGTATGTGTAGTAGGAAGATTTTTTTTCTGCACTTACTTTTTGCCTGGGATACCTTCTATTTACCGTACGCTGCTGTTCCGAGATTTTTCTGGTGTTGGTAATGGGGAAATGCTGCTAGTGCTGTTAACGGAATCTGCTGCTGGTGCTGGTGTCGGATCCGCTGCTTGTGTGGATAGCGGGTTATTCTGTCTGTGCTGGTAACTTTTCCTGCTTCTTGTGGACTGTACCTTCCGCTCGGCTGTTCGATGATTAAAAACAAATTTTTTTTTTTTTTTATTTTCTGATTTTTATTTTATTGTTTCAGGTTCGGTACCCTCCTTTGATTGTCACTTTTAAAATTTCAGATTTTTGTGTTGGGCTCACTAACCTCTTTTGAACGCACTGAGCACGCTAATCTTATTTATTTTCAGCTCTTTTAAAGAATTTTGCAATTTTTTTGATTATTTTTTTTCGTTTTTATATCAACTCACTTTAAACGTATTATTGTTGTGCGAGTTTTTACTGAGCACCTTACCCTTACTTTCTTTGTATTTTCAGGTTTTCACGGGCACCCTATTTTTATTTTCTGGTTTTTTATGAGCACCTTATTTTTATGTTTTCAGGTTTTCACAAGCCCATTTATTTTTCTATATTGTATATCTCAGGCTTTTTCGGAGCACCTTATTAAAATATTTTCTTTATATTTTCAGGTTTTGACCGTGCACCTTATTTTTTATTTTCAGGTTGTACGAGCACTTTATTAAAAATATTTTCCTTTTATTTTCAGGTTTTACGAGCCCCTTATTAAAAATATTTCCTTTTATTTTCAGCTTTTACGAGCACCAAAATATTTTCCTCTTATTTTCAGGTTTTGGTGTACCCTTTTTTCCTATTTCAGGTTTTTTCGAAGACCGCACTTCAGATATTTTTCGTAGCACCTTATTGTTTAATATAAAATTTGCTTTTGTTTTTCAGATTTCTTAACATAGCGCTTTGGTTTTCTTTATCAATTTAAAATTTGCTTTTTCTTTTTCAGATTTATTGGTATTCCGCAGCACTTAAATTTTTGGGCACTTTTTCATGTTTTCGGAGCACCTTAGTGTTTAATATAAACGCACACACGATAGCCTTTTCTAGTGCTTCGTTTTTTTTTTTTTGGTTTAAATTTATATTTCCACTTTGGCTGGCGAGAGGACCATGTTTAAGTTTCACTTAAGTTGCGGGTACCTATGGGCTACTTACTTCCCACTTTTCTTTTACTTTAAGTTCAATTTAGACACTTACACCTTTTTATACTCAGTTGAGCAGAGCTCACAGAGTATATTAAGTTTGATTGGATAACGGTTGGTTGTACGTATATAAAGGAATCGAGATAGATATAGACTTCCATATATCAAAATAATCAGGATCGAAAAAAAAATTTGATTGAGCCATGTCCGTCCGTCCGTCCGTCCGTTAACACGATAACTTGAGTAAATTTTGAGGTATCTTGATGAAATTTGGTATGTAGGTTCCTGAGCACTCATCTCAGATCGCTATTTAAAATGAACGATATCAGACTATAACCACGCCCACTTTTTCGATATTGAAAATTTCGAAAAACCGAAAAAGTGCGGTAATTCATTACAAAAGAGAGATAAAGCGACGAAACTTGGTAGATGAGTTGAACTTATGACGCAGAATTGAAAATTAGTAAAATTTTGGACAATGGGCGTGGCACCGCCCACTTTTAAAAGAAGGTAATTTTAAACTTGTGCAAACTGTAATTTGGCAGTCGTTGAAGATATCATGATGAAATTTGGCAGGAACGTTACTGCTATTACTATATGTACGCTTATTAAAAATTAGCAAAATCGGAGAAGGACCACGCCCACTTTTAAAAAAAAATTTTTTTTAAAGTAAAATTTTAACAAAAAATTTAATATCTTTACAGTATATAAGTAAATTATGTCAACATTCAACTCCAGTAATGATGTGGTGCAACAAAATACAAAAATAAAAGAAAATTTCAAAATGGGCGTGGCTCCGCCCTTTTTCATTTAATTTGTCTAGGATACTTTTAACGCCATAAGTCGAACAAAGATTAACCAATCCTTTTGAAATTTGGCAGGTGCATAGATTTTATGACGTTAACTGTTTTCTGTGAAAATAGGCGGAATCGGTTAATGCCACGCCCAGTTTTTATACACAGTCTTCCGTCTGTCCTTCCGCATGGCCGTTAACACGATAACTTGAGCAAAAATCGACATATCTTTAATGAACTTAGTTCACGTGCTTACTTGAACTCACTTTATGTTGGTATGAAAAATGAACGAAATCCGACTATGACCACGCCCACTTTTTCGATATCAAAAATTACGAAAAATGAAAAAATGCCATAATTCTATACCAAATACGAAAAAAGGGATGAAACATGGTAAGGTAATTGGATTGTTTTATAGACGCGAAATATAACTTTAGAAAAAACCTTATAAAATGGTTGTGACACCTACCATATTATGTAGAAGAAAATGAAAAAGTTCTGCAGGGCGAAATAAAAAACCCTTAAAATCTTGGCAGGTATTACATATATAAATAAATTAGCGGTATCCAACAGATAATGTTCTGGGTCACCCTGGTCCACATTTTGGTCTATATCTGGAAAACGCCTTCACATATACAACTACCACCACTCCCTTTTAAAACTCTCATTAATGCCTTTAATTTGATACCCATATCGTACAAACTCATTCTAGAGTCACCCTGGTCCACCTTTATGGCGATATCTCGAAAAGGCGTCCACCTATAGAACTAAGCCCCACGCCCTTTTAAAATACTCATTAACACCTTTTATTTGATACCCATATCGTACAAACATATTCTAAAGTCACCCCTGGTCCACCTTTATGGCGATATCTCGAAAAGGCGAACACCTATAGAACGAAGGCCCACTCCCTTTTAAAAATACTCATTAACACCTTTCATTTGATACCCATATCGCACAAACAAAGTCTAGAGTCACCCCTGGCCCACCTTTATTGCGATACCTCGATAAGGCGTCCGCCTATAGAACTAAGGCCCACTCCCTTTTAAAATACTCATTAACTCCTTTCGTTTGATACCCATATTGCACAAACGAATTCTAGAGTCACCCCTGGCCCATCTTTATGGCGATATCTCGAAACGGCATCCACCTATGGAACTAAGGATTACTCCCTTTTAAAAAACTCATTAACACCTTTCTTTTGATACCCATATTGTACAAACAAATTCTAGGGTCACCCCTGCTCCACCTTTATGGCGATATCTCGAAACGGCGTCCACCTATGGAACTAAGGATTACTCCCTTTTAAAATACTCATTAACACCTTTCTTTTGATACCCATGTTGTACAAACAAATTCTAGGGTCACCCCTGGTCCACCTTTATGGCGATATCTCGAAAATGCGACCACCTATACAACAACCACCACTCCCTTTTAAAACCCTCATTAATACCTTTAATTTGATACCCATATCGTACAAACACATTCTAGAGTCACCCCTGGTCCACCTTTGTGGCGATATTTCGAAACGGTGTCCACCTATAGAACTAAGGCCCACTCCCTTTTAAAATAACACCTTTCGTTTGATGCCCATATAGTACAAACATATTCTAGGGTCACCCCTGGTCTACCTTTATGGCGATATCTCGAAACGGCGTCCACCTATGGAACTAAGGATTACTCCCTTTTAAAATACTCATTAACACCTTTCTTTTGATACCCATATTGTACAAACAAATTCTAGGGTCACCCCTGGTCCACCTTTATGGCGATATCTCGAAAATGCGACCACTTATACAACAACCACCACTCCCTTTTAAAACCCTCATTAATACCTTTAATTTGATACCCATATCGTACAAACGCATTCTAGAGTCACCCCTGGTCCACCTTTGTGGCGATATTTCGAAACGGTGTCCACCTATAGAACTAAGGCCAACTCCCTTTTAAAATAACACCTTTCGTTTGATGCCCATATTGTACAAACATATTCTAGGGTCACCCCTGGTCCACCTTTATGGCGATATCTCGAAACTGCGTCCACCTATGGAACTAAGGATTACTCCCTTTTAAAATACTCATTAACACCTTTCTTTTGATGCCCATATTGTACAAACAAATTCTAGGGTCACCCCTGGTCCACCTTTATGGCGATATCTCGAAACGGCGTCCACCTATGGAACTAAGGATTACGCCCTTTTAAAATACTCATTAACACCTTTCATTTGATACCCATATCGTACAAACGCATTCTAGAGTCACCCCTGGTCCACCTTTATGGCGATATCTGGAAAAGGCGACCACCTATACAACAACCACCACTCCCTTTTAAACCCTCATTAATACCTTTAATTTGATACCCATATCGCACAAACACATTCTAGAGTCACCCCTGGTCCACTTTTATGACGATATTTCGAAACGGCATCCACCTATAGAACTAAGGCCCACTCCCTTTTAAAATACTCATTAACACCTTTCGTTTGATGCCCATATTGTACAAACATATTCTAGGGTCACCCCTGGTCCACCTTTATGGCGATATCTCGAAACGGCGTCCACCTATGGAACTAAGGATTACTCCCTTTTAAAATACTCATTAACACCTTTCTTTTGATACCCATATTGTACAAACAAATTCTAGGGTCACCCCTGGTCCACCTTTATGGCGATATCTCGAAACGGCGTCCACCTATGGAACTAAGGATTACTCCCTTTTAAAATACTCATTAACACCTTTCATTTGATACCCATATCGTACAAACGCATTCTAGAGTCACCCCTGGTCCACCTTTATGGCGATATCTGGAAAAGGCGACCACCTATACAACTACCACCACTCCCTTTTAAAACCCTCATTAATACCTTTAGTTTGATACCCATATTGTACAAACACATTCTAGAGTCACCCCTGGTCCACCTTAATGGCGATATCTCGAAACGGCGTCCACCTATGAACTAAGGATTACTCCCTTTTAAAATACTCATTAACACCTTTCGTTTGATACCCATAATGTACAAACAAATTCTAGAGTCAACCCTGATCCACCTTTATGGCGATATCCCTAAATGGCGTCCACCTATAGAACTATGGCCGCTCCCTCATAAAATACTATTTAATATCTTTCATTTGATACACATGTCATACAAACACATTTCAGGGTTACCCTCGGTTCATTTTCCTACATGGTTATTTTCCCTTATGTTGTCACCATAGCTCTCAACTGAGTATGTAATGTTCGGTTACACCCGAACTTAACCTTCCTTACTTGTTTTCTATAACAAATTCACAATTTTATTGAGGACTGTGTTTGAAAAAATGCAAATTACAATTTTGGATTCGCACTCAGAAAAGAATACATTAATGTGCGCGCGCTCAACGATAACTGCCCTCAATCCGTTTTGCTGCTGACGGTTGAGCCTTTGGTTTTTTACTTCTTTACGTATGTATATGTACATACATATGTATACTTAAGGTACGTACATGACAAAGAAGCGGTATTCTTCCAATTTGATTTAATAGATTTTACATTAGGGCGTTCGAATTTATGATATAAAAATTTTTAGGTGAGTATAAATTTACAGGTGAGTATGAGTTTAAGGTAAGTATATGTATATATGTATTTTATTTCATAAAATTAGTTCATTGGCTATATATACATACCTATATGAATAGTTAATTTTATAGAATTCAGGTAAGTATAAGAGTATATGTATATATAAAAATTCGAAAATGATCATATTTAAAATTCGATTAAATTTTCTTCCTCCATGTCTTCAACATATATGATGGTATATAAGTATATATATTGTTTTTTTTGTGATTTCGGCCCCATTTTAACAGCTAGAAGCTTCAAATTTCACCAAATGCTTACGTATATAGCATATATTATTGTCTGAAAAAATCATAGAGATCGATGGTATATATATTATGTACTTCATACAAACTGTCAAATTTGCCCCTTTTTTACGGATAGAAGCTTCAAAATTCATCAAGTTTCATCAAATAGTTACGTTTACTTCATATATTTTTGAAATACGTGATTCGTAGTCGTAGTTTTTACATGCAGACCACAAAAAACGTGAAGCTTTGCATCCTCACACAAAGTACCTACCTATTTTTATACCTTTCATGAAAATGAAATGGTATATTAATTTCGTCACGAACCCAAAATTGTAAGTCCTTAAAGGAAAATAGGTAGACCCACCATTAAGTATACCGAAATAATCAGAATGAAGAGCTGAGTTGATTTAGCCATGTCCGTCTGTCTGTCTGTCCGTCTGTCTGTTTGTATGCAAACTAGTCCCTCAATTTTTGAGATTTCTTGATAAAATTTGGTGCGCAGGACCGATTTTTCAGAAAAAGAGGATTTTTGTAATATCTTATTCAATTTAACAGATTGAAGCTTCAAATTTCATCATATACTTTCGTATATTGCACATATTGTTGCCTGAAAAAATTGATGAGATCGGTCGTATATATAGTATATATCCCCCACAACTGATTGTTCAGATAAGAAGCATTTCGTAATTACTGCCCTATTTTAAGAGCTAGAGGCTTCAAATTTCAACGAATGCTTACGTATATAGCATATATTGTTGTCTGAAAAAATCATACAGATCGGTGGTATATATAGTATATATATGGTGGTATATATAGTATATATATATATTTTCGCAATTTTAGCCCCATTTTAACAGCTAGAAGCTTCAAATTTCACCGAACGCTTACTTATATGGCAAATATTGTTGTCTGAAAAAATCATAGAGATCGGTTGTATATATAGTATATATCTCATACAACCGATTGTTCAGATAAGAAACTTTTCGCAATTTCTACCCCATTTTAACAGATATAAGCTTCAAATTTCACCGATTGCTTACGTATATAGTATACATTGTTGTCTGAAAAAATCATAGAGATCGGTGGTATACATAGTATATATCTCATACAACCGATTGGTCAGATAAGAAACTTTGTGCAATTTCTTCCCCATTTTAACAGCTAGAAGCATCAAATTTCACCAAATGCTTACGTGTATAGTATATATTGTTGTCTGAAAACATCATTGAGATCGGTGGTATATATAGTATATATCTCATACAACCGATTGTTCAGATAAGAAACTTTGCGCAATTTCTTCGCCATTTTAACAGCTAGAAGCTTCAAATTTCACCAAATGCTTACGTGTATAGTATTTATTGTTGTCTGAAAAAATCATTGAGATCGGTGGTATATATCTCATACAACCGATTGTTCAGATAAGAAACTTTGCGCAATTTCTGCCCCGTTTTAACAGCTAGAAGCTTCAAATTTGACCAAATGCCTACGTATATAGCATATATTGTTGTCTGAAAAAATCATAGAGATTGGTGGTACATATTGGTACGAATATTAGCAAAACTAAGGAGTGCTGCCATCTCCAGGCCGATGCTAAGCAGTGACGTGAATTCACATCAATAATTCAATCATTATGTATCTACAAAAACGAATCAATAATTGCGTCTACACATATGTACACATTCCGACGAGCAACATTTACATACAAGGCAGCGAGAGATGAGATGTCACACACCGATGAATTTACTTATACGCTTATGTGTGTGCGGGAGACTGTAAACTACAAACACATGCATATACCTTATCTGAGTTGTCACAAGAGAGAGCAATAATTTGTGCACGTAGTTGTGGCTGGCGATTTTGTAGCCGAAACAACTAGTAACTTCTGGAAATCGAAGAGCCAAAAGTATGCAGCGTAAACTATAAAAGCGGCGCCAGCGAGTAAGAAGTAATTCAGTTTGATTTGAATTGTCAAGCAGTTACGAGTAAGATGATATCTAGCGAGCAATAGCACTATTATTTTGAAAGTCAGTTTCCTTTAAGATATCAGTTTGGTTATTAAGCTATTCGTTGCACAGTTTGAGTGTTATTGTGAAGTACTTAATAAAGGCCATTTTTCCATCATTCAATATTGGAGTTATTTATTCAACAGTTTAGTGATTCGAACTTAGCAGAGGATTGCAAATAAGAGGATTTGCAGAAAATTCGTTACAATTGGTGTCAGAAGAGGAATTGTTGAATAAATTCTAGAGGACAACAAGGACATGGCAAAGTTAAGTGAATTGAAGATCCCGCAACTGAAGAAGGAGTTGGAGAGCCGTGGATTGAATACAAGCGGCGTTAAACTCGAACTTCAGGCACGGCTACGAGAAGCAATGGAAGCAGAAGGAATTGATGTGGAAGAGCATGTCTTTCATCTTGATGGCGAGGAGACAACAAAAATTGAAGAGAAGAACGAAACATCGCAGACGGTTACCAGTACAGACTTGAACATGATTTTAGCTGCAATATCTGCTCAAACATCGACAGTGTCATCTCAACTGGCAGAACAGCAGACATATATGGAATCGCAGGAGAACCGTATAACATCCAAGATGGAAGAACAGAAGACATATATGGCATCACAACTAGAATCGCAGGAGACACGCATAACATCGAAGATTGAAGCACAAGAAACGCGTATGGCAGAAATGTCGACACAGATTACATCAAAGATGGAGACACAATTGGAAGAACAGAAGACATATTTGGCATCTCAACTGGAAGCGCAAGAGGCACGTATATCTGAAATGTCGGCACAAATTTCGGAACAGGTATCAGCGCAGCTCTTTGTGAAACTGGAAGAGCAGGATGCAAAAATTTTACAACTCGAGGACAAAATTGATGCCGAAATAGAAGCGTTAAAAGGTCGTATGGAGCAGTTACAACTAAACCGCCCAGCTGTTTCAGCGAGTAATCCAAAGGTAAAGACACCATCCTTTGACGGTTCTGTTCCTTTTCAGGTCTTTAAGCTACAGTTTGAGAAGACCGCAGCAGTGAACAACTGGAATGCGGAAGATAAAGTTGCTGCACTGTTCGTGGCATTGAAAGGGCCTGCAGCGGAAATCTTACAGACGATTCCAGAGTACGAACGGAACAGTTATGAAACATTGATGGCTGCTGTAGAACGACGTTATGGAAGCGAGCATAGGAAACAGATATTCCAAATTGAGTTGAAAAACCGCTACCAAAAAGCAAATGAGACATTGCAGGAGTTTGCTTCAGATATTGAAAGATTGGCTCATCTTGCAAATGCGGACGCACCCGTGGAATACACGGAAAGAGTGAAGATTCAAAGCTTTATAAATGGCATACGGGACGTCGAAACGAAGCGAGCCACATACGCGAACCCAAAGCAAACATTTTCTGAAACGGTATCCCATGCATTGACTCAGGAAACGGCGTCATTATTGAGTAAACCAGCATACAAAGCTCATCGTGTGGAAGTAGAAAGGCCGGAGTGGGTAGACACAATTTTGGAAGCACTAAGGGGATCTCAACAGAAGAATGCCGGAGTTATTAAATGTTTCAAGTGCGGCAACCCAGGTCACATTGCACGTCATTGCGATCTTGGTCCTAATAGTTCCAACAATGTGGGTGGCCGTAAACGCAAAGCTGGCGGAAATGAGCAAGAGCGTGTCGAAAGTAAAGAACGAAAACTTGCCCCGGCTGTTGAATGTCCTGTGATATCTGTGTCGCAGATTGGAAGGAAATCAAGCAGTCTTACCATCAGAGGGAATGTGGATGGTAAAGAGCGTGTACTGACTGTAGATACGGGGGCATCTCATTCCTTGATTCGATCTGATTTGGTCTACAGGGGAATAAAGTCATTACCTGGAGCGAGGTTGCGTACGGTCACAGGCGAATATAACCAAGTTCAGGGAGAAGTAATATGTGAAGTCCTAATTGGGAAGGTCATGGTTCTACACAAATTCGTTGTGGCGGAGATCGTTGATGAAGTTATATTGGGAGTGGATTTCTTGGTTGACCATGACATCAAGATCGATATGCAGAGAAGGGTGATGCATTATGAGAACCAAGATGTGCCACTTAACTTCAGTTTGGAAAAAGGGTTCAGCAGTAAGCGAGTGCTGGTCGAGGAGATTCGACAGAGACCACGAAAGTCAAGGAAAGTAGATCGAGCAAAGGTTGATGGATCGAATGTGCCAAATAAAGCGAAATTAAAAGTACCTGCGAGGAAAAGACCGGCATCAACAAACCCTAATGGACGCACTAAATTCACTGAAAGAATTTTTCAGAAAGAATGCAAGGATGATTTCAAGCCAGCGCGCACTTTTGTTGGGAAACGTCGGAACGATACTGAGTATGTGAAGCCAATCCGTCAAGAACAAGCTCTACAAAGTAGTTCTTCATTGGCCAAGCAACAGAGTGCGAGAGAACGATCCAGAATAACGAGTAGTAAGATGGAACACAGGTACGACAGGGAAAATAATTCGGAAGGTTTCCGGAATGGAGATTTGGTACTGTTAAACAACCCTCACCGGCGGAAAGGTGTCCCAGCCCAATTTCGGTGCAGTTGGGAAGGCCCGCACAAGATTGTGAAGAAGCTCAGTGATACCATCTACCGCATACAAAGCATTGAGAAGCCACGGAGTAGAAGAGTGGTACATTTGGCGATGCTAGCAGCGTTTAGATCGAGAGATTTGTCTGATCGGGACGATCAGACTTAGGTGGAGGGCAGTGTTACGAATATTAGCAAAACTAAGGAGTGCTGCCAGCTCTAAGCCGATCTAAGCAGTGACGTGAATGCACATCAATAATTCAATCATTATGAATCAATAATTGCGTCTACACATATGTACACATTCCGACGAGCAACATTTACATACAAGGCAGCGAGAGATGAGATGTCACACACCGATGAATTTACTTATACGCTTATGTGTGTGCGGGAGACTGTAAACTACAAACACATGCATATACCTTATCTGAGTTGTCACAAGAGAGAGCAATAATTTGTGCACGTAGTTGTGGCTGGCGATTTTGTAGCCGAAACAACTAGTAACTTCTGGAAATAGAAGAGCCTAGAAGTATGCAGCGTAAACTATAAAAGCGGCGCCAGCGAGTAAGAAGTAATTCAGGTTGATTTGAATTGTCAAGCAGTTACGAGTAAGACGATATCTAGCGAGCAATAGCACTATTATTTTGAAAGTCAGTTTCCTTTAAGATATCAGTTTGGTTATTAAGCTATTCGTTGCACAGTTTGAGTGTTATTGTGAAGTACTTAATAAAGGCCATTTTTCCATCATTCAATATTGGAGTTATTTATTCAACAGTTTAGTGATTCGAACTTAGCAGAGGATTGCAAATAAGAGGATTTGCAGAAAATTCGTTACAATATATTATATACTCCATATAAACTGTATTTTTTTGCCCCTTTTTTACGGCTAGAAGCTTCAAAATTCAAAACATTTCATCAAATAGTTACGTTTACGTCATATATTGTTGAAATACGTGATTCGTAGTCATAGTTTTTACACGCAGACCACAAAAAACCTGAAACTTTGCCTCCTCACACAAAGTACCTACCTATTTTTTTTTATTTTATATTTATCTTAAAAATCGTTTGGTATGTAGATCTCTTCACTATATATTTCTTATCTTATACATCCGATTATTCGGAGATTACGAACGGGATAAGATTATTGTTCAGCCTCATTCATGAAATGTATGAAGTCTTCGGCATAGCCGAAGACAGTCCCGTCCTTACTTGTTTTTAATTGCTTTATCCATTGATAGAAAGGTCTAAATCTGTTGTTATAAGATCCGAAAAGAAAATGAAAATCAGTCTATAACCAACTTAGTTATAGGGACATAAGTGTCCAAAGATACGAAAAACCGGTTTTTTACCCGAAACTTAATATTTGGAGGGAGTCCGGCAAATCTCTTGTATGCAGTCTTGCTTAGCTCTTCAATATCTACCAGAAAAATGCCATCATTTCCCAGGTATTTTCACTTTTGTCTGTTTTGTAAGACTTTGTAATAATTTCTATTCTATTTTATAATAATAATTGTCTTCTTTAAAACTTTAAACTATTTTACCCGAAATGATTATAAAGAAATTTCAAAACTTTGTATGATTTTTTTGGGGAACTTCCAAAAGAAAATATCACTTTACTGAAGAGCAATGTATCTCGGCCGGTGGCTGACAAAGGCTATTTCATCTTTGAAAATGTGCTTATTGAGGAATGAATCTAAAATGGATGCTGCTACAATAATAACGCTTTCTGACATTATCATCCCAATTCTAAATATTCCCTCAGAACTTTGTTCTCGCGGATTTTTTTATTCCCGAGTAAAAATACCTCCAATTCTTTTATCCTAGGAAGAACAATAAATGGGGAATAGGAATTTCGAATTTTCAAAGTCAGCTGTTTTGTCAATTGAAATTTCGTTACGCATTTCTTATTTTCTTTAAAAAATTGAAAATTTTAATGATTGTTGCGAATTTGTTTGAAATTAAGAAATAAAATATAAACAATGCACAGTATTGCATTTCATGTGGTATTCACTGAAATGAGTAGGTAATGATTTGGTTCCACAGCAACATCAAAAGAGGAGCATAATAAGAAGAAGACGGCGGGATAACACAAATCAGCCAGAGTTGCCTGCTTCCATTCAGCAAAGCAATTTTCTGCCGGCCAAGTCGAATTGAATTCGTCATATGCCAAAATCTATTTAAGCCTTCTTAAAATATCCTTGCGCAATTTCTGGATGGCTGCATCAAATATACCAAAAGTTCTTTCGTTGCTTATGATATACTTTTTGACTTAAAATAAAGAATATTTTGGTAGAATATGCATATTTTTGCACAAATTTGTAGAAATCAGTTTTCTTTCTTAAAAAGCCAATTTCCTTTAACTATTTTGATGAATTCCCTTTAATTTAACAAGTGAAAAAACTCCTAAGAGATAGCAGAGAAATCTCCCCCTCACTCACATTCATAATACCTACTTTTCTCCCATAACCGTTTTCCGCTTTTTTATTTATTTATTTATTTAATTTAATTTCAAAAATAGTCTAATGTTCTTAGAGACTACTTGAGTTTGTACTTAAAAATACAGACCTTAGCAATACAATCAAAAAATTATTACACTCAACAAAGATTTGAAGGTGGTCTTTGGCAAAGAAAAGTCAACGCCAAAGAATTTCAGATAGTATTGAACTCCCTCAGTGCTCTAAAAATGGGAGCGTTAGAGGCATAGAGGGTCCGGGCGCAATCAATATAAAACATATCCCAATTTCGAAGTGATCTAGGGGGTATATGGAGACAAATACTCTCGAGTAAACGTGGTGCATCAATCACAGCATTAATAATATTGTCAGGGATATTAGCATCACTAAGTTATCCCATTACTAAGGCGATGCTAAGGCCATGCCAAGCAGTATTTACGTTAATAATCAAATCAAGTATACACATATATAAGGCAGCCCAGAGAGATGTCACACACAGATGCATTTACTTATACGCCTATGTGCGCGCGAGATACTGTAAACTACAAACATTCACATCAATAATTCCATCTTTATGTATCTACATAAACGAATAAATAATTGCGTCTACACATATGTACCATGTACGTATACGAGCAGCGGAGAGTCAATGCGCAAACACATGCATATATCTGAGAAGTTTGAGAGCTACTGGACTAGTAGATTCTGGAAGCGCCTAAAAGATGTATAAAATTGTGCAATTTTAGTTATAGCTGAGAAGTTTGAGAGCTCACGGACAATGCTAGTACATTCTGGAAAAATGCGAACGAGGAAACCAAAGGGTATAAAAGGCAACAGATGTAGAGGCGCTGCAATTCAGTTGTTGAGCAATCAATCAGTTATTGATTAAGCACACGATCTGGCGGCCAATAGTAGAGTTTAATTTGAGTTATCAATCAGTTTGGTTATTAAGCCAGCGAGTAGCAAAGTATAAGTGTTATTGTGAAGTACTTTAATAAAGGCCATTTTTCCATTATTCAATATTGGAGTTATTAATTCAACAGTTTAGTGATTCGAACTTAGCAGAGGATTGCAAATAAGAGGATTTGCAAGTAAATTCGTTACAATATCATAGACAAAAGTAAGAGAAAGAATGGTCCTCCTACTTTGAAGTGAAGCTAATGAGTGCACATCTGGTATTATAAGAGGGAATCGGCTCAGAAAAGTTCAGAGACCGCAGGCCAAACCATAAAAAGACTCGCTCCAGCCTTTTGATATGGCAGTCATAAGGCCTCCAGATAAAGCAAGCATATTCCAACTTAGAGCGTACGAGAGACGTAAACAGCAACTTAAGAGTATAAGGATCTGTTAATTCAGAGCTAAATCGCCGAATAAAAGCCAAAACCGAGTACGATTTAGCAATTATCGAGGTTATGTGAGTGGTAAACGAAAACTGTGAACGAAAACTACGCCTAAGTCAGAAATCTCAGTACGTGTGGACAGACGAGAGTCGTCAATATAATATGAAGTGGGAATTGTGCCACAAGACTTAGAGAAGGTTACGTGAAAGCACTTACCAATATTTAAAGGCAGATTATTACTACGGCACCAATCAGCCTCGTTGTTCAGATCAGACTGAATATTTTCTGAATCAGAAGAAGTAGAAACAGTTGTAAACACCTTCATATCATCAGCGTACAGCAAAAAATGGGAATGCTGAAAGCAGGCGGAAATGTCATTAATAAAAATTACAAAAAGCAGTGGCCCCAAAATGTTGCCTTGCGGTACTCCTGAGGAGGCAATAAAAGGCTTGGCGTGAGTATTGTCAACAACAACTACACATTTGCGTGAGTGAAGGTAGGACTTAATCCAAGACAAAAATAAAGAGTGAAAGCCCAATCTGGCTAGTTTGGAAATCAAGATTTGATGACTGAATTTATCAAACGCTTTGGAGAAACCGTATAAACCGTTTCGACTTGAAGACGGTTGTTGAAGGCTGCAAGGCAAAATTCAGAAAAAATTGCTAAGTTTGTAACCGTAGATCTACCAGGCATGAAGCCATGTTGACTATCACTAATTAATTGCTTGACAGCAAAACTAATTTTTTGTTTTACAACATACTCAAAAAGTTTAGAGATAGTAGATAAATTCGCAATTGGTCTATAGTTGGCAACATTGTTTTCATTACCACTTTTAAAAATGGAGGATATGAAGGTTATCTTCCAAGCATCAATGAACTCACCACACTCGAGATATTTGTTGAAGATTAAAAGAAGCGGGGTGGCTAGAATCAGACAATTTTTAAAGAGATAAGACGATAAGCCGTCAATATCTGTCTGGGAAGACGACTTGAGGTTCCGGATTCCATCAACAATGTCATCTAGAGAAAGAGTAAGAGCCCCGAAGTTGATGGGAGAGTCTACCATTGAGGAGGACTCAGGAACACTAACTGGCTGAGTAACAAAATTGGAGTGAAAAAAGTCTGCAAAAAGGTTAGCCGACTCCATAGGTGAAGAGGTATGAAACCCAATATAAAAAACTGACGAGGGAATACTCGAGGTTGCTTTCATGGATTTGACATAATTCCAAAAAGCTTTAGGGTTATCTTTGATACAAGATTCGAAGTTTCGGGTGAAATTAATATGCAGCCTCTTACTTAACGCTTTAAATTTCCTGATGTAGCGAATGTACTTGATTTTAAACACCCAAGACTTTGTAGTCTTGAATTTATGAGGTGGGTTTTGTCTAAGGCTGGGGTAACGCTCAGTCAATTCAGAGTCGAGTAGAGGTTCCACAAACCCCTACTGAATAACTACACAATATTTATGTGTTACGAACACACGCACACACGGCTGGCAATATTAGGCGGTTAGCAGCTTTCCGTCGCAAGATGGCGAGGGGGCGGAGCGGCGGCTAACGGTGGTTGGAGTAGAGGGGGTTCGGTAGGGCGGTTGAACGGTCGGGTAACGGACGGACTCGTACGGCGGTACGGAAGCAGCGGCGGGATAGAACAGCGGCTTAACGGCGGTAGGATGGCAAGCGGCCAATGGTCGTCGTGGCAGCGGCGTGACGGATGCAGCAGCTTAACGGCGGTAGGGCGGCGAACGACCAACGGTCGTCGTAGCAGCGGCGGGACAGATGCAGCGGCTTAACAGCGGTAGGATGGCAGACGGCCAACGGTCGTCGTAGCAGCGGTGTGACGGATACAGCGGCTGAACGGCGGTAGGATGGCAGACGGCCAGCGGTCGTCGTAGCAGCAGCGTGACGGATGCAGCGGCTGAACGGCGGTAGGATGGCAAACGGCCAACGGTCGTCGTAGCAGCGGCGTGACGGATGCAGCGGCTTAACGGCGGTAGGATGGCGAACGGCCGACGGTTAGTGGGGCAGCGGCGGAACCAGCAAGGCGGGATGGGCACGGCAGTAGTATGGCGGACGGACGAAGGTCGGCGTAGCACCGGCGGGATGGAAGCAGCGGCGACACCAAAGGGGCGACGATGCGACGGCAGCGGCGGTGGGCTACGGAGCGCGTACCAGGGCCGTGGTGAGAGGGGAAGTAGGCTGGCGATGGGGTTTACCTGGACAGCGGCGGCTCGTTCCGGGCGGGGTCGGTTGACGGTATCGGATTGATCGGCAGTCTTTGGCAGAATCGATAGGAAGCCGGTCGGTCACCTGGGGAAGAGACTGCGAGGACTCGTTAGTGTTGGTTTCACCGCTGGACACCCCCGCCTCCCTACTTGCACACTAGTAGAAGGTGCGTAATGGGGGCGGGGTTGTACCAGCCGATACACCGTGGGTCGACCCGTGGGCGGAGGGGAAGTGCACCTTAACGGCACAGCGGTAGCCCCTGTGCGCACGCATCGGCTCACGGCCGGAACCAGTGCTGAGAGGAAGGGGTGGAATGGTCATTTAGGCATCGGACCGCACACCACCTAGGAGGGCGCGGGGGGCAAAGTAGCACAAGGCATCCTCCCCGCCGTCCGTACCCAAGTGAAGGGTGACCCGCGCCATGACAGCGCCCCTTCCACTCAGCCAGCCTAAGCTAGAACTGAGGGGAAGGGGTTAAATGGACATGAAGGCGTCGGGCCACTCAACACCTAGGAGGGCGCGGGGGGCAAAGTAGCACAAGGCATCCTCCCCGTCGTCCTTACCTAAGTGAAGGGTGACCCGTGCCATGACGGCGCCCATTCCACTCAGCCAGCTAGCAGGAGGGAAAAGTATGTCTTAAAAAAGACATCCACTCCCGCTGGCTCACCTGCGAGGACTGAATTGCAAAAATGCAATTTCGATGTTTATATGGGTGGTGCCGCAAACTGGTTGAGAAGTCAACACACCATTATTGTGATTTTCATTGGTTTGCTATTTAGTGGTTGTTGACTATGCTATAAAAGAATAAGTACAAGTGGTTGTTGGTTATGCTCAGGCATGCTTAACCAACGAAACGATATCATTTCGTTACGATAATCAACGTTAATAAACGAAACGAAGTCATTTCGTTTCGTTTATTAACGTCAAGATCGTCAAATTAACGAAATGATTTCGTTTCGTTTTCTGCCATATCAAAACGAAATCAAATCGTTTATGTTGATTATTAATTTCAAACTATGCTGGCAAAGCTGATTGATGGCGGAGCCATTAAAGGTGAAAGCATTATCCAAGCTGATTGCAACTTTTCTCATGAATTTTGACAGTACGAACATTTCTCAGAGTATTTTTGACATTACCACCAACGAATTACACAAACAAATTACATAGAGTTTGTGTGTGTATGTGCGCTCGTTGTTGCCACCTTACGGCTTCACCATGGCTATAGCATTGCCAGCACAATTCAAACATAAAGTATCACGTTTTCGTTAACGTTTTTAACGTTAACGAAAGCTTTTCGTTTCGGTTAAAAACGAGATACAATTTATCTTGATAATTTCTTTATCGATAATATTTCGAAGTGTTTCAACGGAAACGGTGGAAATTTTTTGATACACGATTAGCTTAACGTTAAGGTGCATCCCTGGTTATGCTATAGAAAAATAAGTACAGGGAGGTTCAGGTAGCTATGCTATAGAAAAATAAGTACAGGGAGGTTCAGGTTTAAGTGAATAAGGAAATACAGGGAGGATTTACGTTATTGTAACGCTACGTTACAGTCCCCCTCCCACTTCGGTTGACGGAAAGCTGCGGTGGGGGAAGATGGGTCTCCAGGCATGGCCTAGGTCTTATGCCGGTGTGCATGTGGGCGAAGCACTTTATTAATTATTTTTTTCTTTGTTTTTCTTCCCAAAAATACAGAGTCATTCCACTTATATGTTTTTAATTCATTTGTATAACGTAAGAATAATTACATTTCATTGTTCTTAAAACTAACAGAGTATATTTCATACAATTCATTATAATACATACTATTCTTCTTCTTCGTTTCTATCTTCCTCGGGTTGTGATTTCATCATGGCTATCAGGTATTCGGTAAAATGTGGCCCGAAAAAAATTGGTCCCCTTTGTGTTTTTGCTCGTTTGGTTGGCCACTGGTACTGCTCCCTCCGTGTGCACCCGCTCTGAAGTCTTTTTATTTCGCCGCAGTTTATGCCTGCTGCATATGCTTTTGTACCCTCTGTTGTACCATGTTTATTCCATGTGCGGTGGTCGCTCAGGAACGGTATTAACGCTTTTCCGCCGAACTGCTTCCCATTGTCGGTGCGGAAGGTTTTCGGACAACCAAGTAAGTATATGACCTTTTCTTGTAGCGCTTTGAGCACGCTTGCCGTTTTTGCTTGGCGCGCTGCGATTAACTCCACCCGCTTGTAGAATTTGTAGATCATGGCGAGGAGGTAATTGCTTCTTTGTTTGGAACGTGGTAGTGGTGGCACGAAGTCGATGGTTACTATTTCCCATGGCTGCGGCTATTGCATGGTTGCCAATAATCTCACCGGGCTCTTCTCTGTCGCTTTTTATTGTGTAAAATATGTCTGGTTTTTGTGTCGGTGTTTTGTAACGGGCGGCGGGAGAGCGTATTGAATATCGCGTTCGGCGCTCTTTTCCGGTTCTCTTTATTGAGGTTGTATTTTTGTATAGCCGGGTAACGGGGGTAGAAGCGTTGCTTCAGCGGTCGGTTATGTTTACGGATGGTCGAATGTTCGGCTGCGGTAATTGGGCTAACGGTTTTAATCAAACGCTTCTGGTGGTGCGCTGAAAAAGTTTCCTGCTCCGAATTTTGGCCATTGCTCACGTGTTCCCGTCTGGTCATTGCACATATTGTGTCTAACTCGGCTGATCTTCTGGTCAAAGTGGCTTCTAACGGCTGGCCATCTAGCGTGAGGGTGATTCCCCTTTCCCGTAAAAAGTCCATTCCTAAGATCATCCGTTCTGCCAGGTTCGGGATGACGGACATCATTGTGTTGGTCGTTCGTCCTTGGTACGTAATCCTTGCTGTGTAGGAATTCGAACTATAGACACACGTCTGGTCTGCCAATTGGACGCTCCGTCTGTTAAGACGTGGTTTGATGTTGCTTCTCTCCAGGTGATTTCGTATTGACTCATCGACGTATGAAAGGATGGCGCCGGTGTCCACTATCGGTATATAAAAACGGTCATCTACTTTCATTTCGGCAGCGGGAGCGCAGGCTGGTGGTTCAATAGGCTTTTGTGGCCGCACAAATAATGCTTGGCGGCTTCCTCTCACATAACTTGACGGCATTGTGGATGTGTTGTTGTCGGTGGATTAGTTGGTCGAAGGGCATAGGCAGTCCCTGGAGAGGATGTTGTCTTGTCCACACCTGGAACAGAACATTCTCCAGCGGCCCCTGCATTGGACGCGGCGGAGTTCCTTGCAGCGCCAGCAGCACTCCTTGCTATCGTACTCCTTTTGAAGATGATACAGGCTGTGGATCGCCTCTTTGTCCTGTTTCGCTTCCTCGCTTTTTAGCAGCTCATATTCCTCCGTTATTTCCAGGAGCTCATCGATCGTCTTAAACTCGCTGCGCTTGACGAAGAGGCGGTATTCAACGCGTAGGCCATCATATATTCGCTCGAGGTGATTTTCCTTGCACATTGTCGGATGCTGGCGGATCAGCGTTTTCAATGCGAGGACGTAGTCCTTGGCTTTTTCTCGGCCTTGTTGCCTGCGTTTTCGGATGGCCTCTTCTAAATGTTGAAGATGACGCTTAGGCAGAAAAAAAAATTTCACCTCCCTTCGAAAATCGCTCCAATGGTTGATGTGTTGCTTACGGATGCGGTACCATTGGAGTGCTTTGCCACGCAGCAGTTCCGGCAGCGTTAGGATGAGCCGGTCGACGGGGATGCGGTAACATTCGACGAGCTCTTCTATTCTCTCCAGAAATTCGTGCAGCGACTCCTCTCCCGAAAAATGCAGATCCCAGTGGCGGACGGTATTCAGTAGCTCACTGGTGCTCATTTCGTCTCGTTTTGGTTGCGCGCGTTCTCTCATGCGCATGCGAGCGGGAATTTTGTACCTGGATGGCGGTTATTGACTTGGTCGGTTGTGTTGGGGTGATGTTTAGTGTCGGTGTTGGTAGTCTAACTGGTTTCCCTTCGTCCTCTTCTACTTCCTTCTGCAACTCCTTCAGTAGGTCTTCACTTGATTTCCTCGTGCGTTTTGCTTGCACGTACGTGCTCAGTGCGCGGCGTAGATCGGCTACGGTTTGGCCTTCCACGGGATTGCTATGCTTCTTACACTCCTCTATCAGCCTCTCCCTTTTCAGTAAGTAGATCCAATTGAGTGAGTCGGTATTCAGCATCGTAACTTCGGGGGCCGGTGTGTTTGTTGTTTCTGATGGTGTGTTCGTCGAAACCGCCCCGGCAGTGTTGGTGGTTGGTGTATTTGTTTTTCCACGGTCATCTGCGGAGGAGGGTCCCTGCTCGGGTGCCATTTATGAGGTGGGTTTTGTCTAAGGCTGGGGTAACGCTCAGTCAATCCAGATTCGAGTAGAGGTCCCACAAACCCCTACTGAATAACTACACAATATTTATGTGTTACGAACACACGCACACACGGCTGGCAATATTAGGCGGGTAGCAGCTTTCCGTCGCAAGATGGCGAGGGGGCGGAGCGGCGGCTAATGGTCGTTGGAGTAGAGGGAGGGGGGGGGGGGGGACGGACTCGTACGGCGGTACGGAAGCAGCGGCGGGATAGAAGCAGCGGCTTAACGGCGGTAGGATGGCAAGCGGCCAACGGTCGTCGTGGCAGCGGCGTGACGGATGCAGCAGCTTAACGGCGGTAGGATGGCAGACGGCCAGCGGTCGTCGTAGCAGCAGCGTGACGGATGCGGCGGCTGAACGGCGGTAGGATGGCAGACGGCCAGCGGTCGTCGTAGCAGCAGCGTGACGGATGCAGCGGCTGAACGGCGGTAGGATGGCAAACGGCCAACGGTCGTCGTAGCAGCGGCGTGACGGATGCAGCGGCTTAACGGCGGTAGGATGGCAGACGGCCAGCTGTCGTCGTAGCAGCAGCGTGACGGATGCAGCGGCTGAACGGCGGTAGGATGGCAAACGGCCAACGGTCGTCGTAGCAGCGGCGTGACGGATGCAGCGGCTTAACGGCGGTAAGATGGCGAACGGCCGACGGTTAGTGGGGCAGCGGCGGCACCAGCAAGGCGGGATGGGCACGGCAGTAGTATGGCGGACGGCCGACGGTCGGCGTAGCACCAGCGGGATGGAAGCAGCTGCGGCACCAGAGGGGCGACGATGCGACGGCAGCGGCGGTGGGCTACGGAGCGCGTACCAGGGCCGTGGTGAGGGAAGTAGGCTGGCGATGGGGTTTACCTGGACAGCGGCGGCTCGTTCCGGGCGGGGTCGGTTGACGGTATCGGATTGATCGGCAGTCTTCGGCAGAATCGATAGGAAGCCGGTCGGTCACCTGGGGAAGAGACTGCGAGGACTCGTTAGTGTTGGTTTCACCACTGGACACCCCCACCTCCCTACTTGCACACTAGTAGAAGGTGCGTAAGGGGGACGGGGTTGTACCAGCTGATACGCCGTGGGTCGTCCCGTGGGCGGAGGGGAAGTGCACCTTAACGGCACAGCGGTAGCCCCTGTGCGCACGCATCGGCTCACGGCCGGAACCAGTGCTGAGAGGAAGGGGTGGAATGGTCATTTAGGCATCGGGCCGCACAACACCTAGGAGGGCGCGGGGGGCAAAGTAGCACAAGACATCCTCCCTGTCGTCCTTACCCAAGTGAAGGGTGACCCGCACCATGACAGCGCCCCTCCCACTCAGCCAGCCTAAGCTAGAACTGAGGGGAAGAGCTTAAATGGCCATGAAGGCGTCGGGCCACTCAACACCTAGGAGGGCGCGGGGGGCAAAGTAGCACAAGGCATCCTCCCCGTCGTCCTTACCTAAGTGAAGGGTGACCCGTGCCATGACGGTGCCCCTTCCACTCAGCCAGCTAGCAGGAGGGAAAAGTATGTCTTAAAAAAGACATCCACTCCCGCTGGCTCACCTGCGAGGACTGAATTGCAAAAATGCAAATACGATGTTTATATGGGTGGTGCCGCAAACTGGTTGAGAAGTCAACACACCATTATTGTGATTTTCATTGGTTTGCTATTTAGTGGTTGTTGACTATGCTATAAAAGAATAAGTACAAGTGGTTGTTGGTTATGCTATAGAAAAATAAGTACAGGGAGGTTCAGGTTTAAGTGAATAAGGAAATACAGGGAGGATTTACGTTATTGTAACGCTACGTTACAAATTTTTTAAAAAATCTATTCCTCAAATTCTTTAGCCGCTTGAGCCCAGTAGTATATTGTAGTTCCAATATTGATATAAATAAAGAAACTATTTTAATGTAAAAATTAATATATTTTATTAACGCTTAAAAATCGATTGTACATAAATTGAATTTTCACAAGAATGAAAATTTTTGAAGTAAACAAAATTCAAAATTGAAAATTAAAAACACATGAATACATTTAAAAAATAACCAAATTACAAAGTAAAATATTGTAAAGTTAAAATTATAAACAAACCCTACAATACTCCTCCTTCAAGAAAAATCAACATCAAACAAATTAATAGTAACTCTCTTTTTAAGTATATTGTTAGTGTTGTAGGCGGCCACCGTGGTGTGATGGTAGCGTGCTCCGCCTATCACACCGTATGCCCTGGGTTCAACTCCCGGGCAAAGCAACATCAAAATTTTAGAAATAAGGTTTTTCAATTAGAAGAAAATTTTTCTAAGCGCGGTCGCCCCTCGGCAGTGTCTGGCAAGCGCACCGAGTGTATTTCTGCCATGAAAAGCTCTCAGCGAAAACTCATCTGCCTTGCAGATGCCGTTCGGATTCGGCATAAAACATGTAGGTCCCGTCCGGGCAATTTGTAGGGAAAAATCAAGAGGAGCACGACGCAAATTGGAAGAGAAGCTCGGCCTTAGATCTCTTCGGAGGTTATCGCGCCTTACATTTATTTATTTATTTAGTGTTGTTTGTATCTGTTGTTTCAATTATTGCTGGTTTTAATCTGTCAATTGGAATAGTTTTAATAGTATCATTGATTTCCAATTTAAAATATTTTTGTTCTTTTTCCACAATTTCGTAGGTCCCTCATATTGTTGCTGTAATGAGCGTTTATCTATAACTCGAACAAATGCAAATTTACAAGTTTAAGATCTTTTGGAAGATAAATTCCTGTATCACAATTTCTATGATGACTTAAATTTGATTTAATATTCCGAAAATGTTCACGTAAACTACTTAAAATTTCAGTTGATGAACTATTCTCAGCTGATGGAACAACAAGTTCCCCCGGTAAACGTATATTTTGACCAAAAACCATTTCCGCCGGTGTAGCTGAAATATCCTCTTTGTAAATAGATCGCAACCCAAGTAGTATGACAGGTAACCCGTCATACCAATTGTTTGATCCATCTCTAGCCATTATAGTAACTTTTAGCTGCCTATGAAACCTTTCAACCATACCATTTCCTTGAAGGTGATAAGCCGAAGTAGTAATATGATGACTACCGAGTAATTTGGTTAACTCTAAAAACAATTTAATGTGAATTGGCTACCTTGGTCGGTGGTTATTTTCAATGGAACTCCAAAACGAGATATATATTCTTTGAAAAATTTGTTCGCAATTGTTGACGCTGAAATATCTTTTAGAGCATATGCCTCTGGCCAACGAGTAAATCTATCAATTATTGTTAAAATAAAACGATGTCCTTTCGAAATAGGTAACGGTCCAACTATATCTAGATGTATATGCTCAAATCTATTCTTAGGAATGGGAGTTTTGACAACAGGAGACTTTGTGTGACGACAAACTTTGGATTTTTGACAGTTTAGACACTCTTTTGACCAACTATTAATATCTTTAGTCATGTTAGGCCAAAAATATTTTTTAATTATGAGTCGTCGTGTAGCTCTTGTACCAGGATGTGCAATTCCATGCAGCATGTCAAATACCGTCTTCCGTAATTTACTCGGTACAAATGATCTAGGTGTATCTCCAGAAACTTCACACCAAATATTGAAATTTAATATAGGTATATTAATTAACTTCAAATTTAAAAATTGTATTTTAGATATTAGTTCATTTAAATTACTGTCATTTTGTTGTTCGCTTTGTAAAATGTTGAAATTCAGCTCTGTATTGTGTATTGCATTAACCTCGAAATCTCTAATTAGCGTATCTGCTACAACATTGGATTCTCCTTTAATGTATTGTATGTCATCAGTAAATTGTGCTATAAACTCCAAATGTCTCGTTTGTCTGGGACTCGTTCTGTTTTTGAATTTAAAGCTGTAGTTAAAGGTTTGTGGTCCGTAAAAACTGTAAATTGTCGTCCTTCCAAAAGATATCGAAAATGTTTTATATTTAAATAAATTGCCAATAATTCCCTATCAAATGTGCTGTACTTAATTTCGGTTGGAGAAAGTTTTTTAGAAAAAAATGCAAGAGGTTCAACTTTGTTATTATACGTTTGTTGTATAACATCACCAATAGCCGTATTAGATGCATCTACTGTTAAAGATAATTTGGCATCTTTGTTAAAATGATTTAACAATATCGTAGATGCAAATTTATCCTTAATGCATTCAAAAGCTTCACTCGATATATCGTCCCATATTAAAGTTTTGTCACGTTTCTTACTTGTTCTCTTAATAAGATCATAAATTTTGTTCGTAAATTCTGCCAATTTTGGAATATATCTATGGTAATAGTTTACCATGCCTATAAATTTTTGGGCTTGCTTAACTGATTTCGGACGTTCGAAATTGCGAATAGCTGCTACCTTTTCGTCAGAAGGTCGAATACCTGTACCACAAATATTATGTCCTAAGAAGTCTATATTTGATACGCCAAAAGTACATTTACTTGGTTTAATGTTTAAACCGTACTCTCAAAGGCGTTGAAAAAGTATACGCAAATGTTTTAAATGTTGTTCTTCGCCTTTACTTGCAATAAGTAAGTCGTCGATATAAGAATATACAAAACCTAAGTCACTGACTATTTTGTTAATGAATCTTTGGAAAGTTTGTGCAGAATTTCTAAGTCCGAAGGGCATTCGCATGAATTCAAACATACCGAAAGGAGTTGTAATCGCAGTTTTATAAATGTCTTCCTCAGCCATAGGAATTTGGTGATATGCTCTAAGTCTAATTTCGAAAATTTATTTAGATTCATATTAAAATCTTGTATGTGTGGTAAAGGATAACGATCCGGCCAGTTACAATATTTAATTTCCTAAAATCACCGCAAGGACGCCAATCATTCAACTCTTTTTTAGGTACTAAGTGAAGTGGAGATGCTACTGAAGAATTTGAAGGCCGATAAATGCCTGTTTTAACAAAAAAATCAAATTCCATTTTAGCGACTGTATTTTGTCGGATCTAAGCGCATGGGTCTAGAAAATGGAAGACTACCCTCCGTTACAAGTCGATGTACCATTGTATGTTTAACAGGTTTCGTATAATCTGGTTCTGCAATAAGTGACGGAAACTCTTTTAACAATTTCGTAAATTTATTATCAACCGCAAATAACTTTGGTAAAGGAATGTCACAAAAAGAAGAAATGGTATTGACCGAAAGATTTGTTAAGCGATCTACTAAGCGCTTATGTTTCATATCAATAAGGAGACCATATTTACAAAGAAAGTCTGCTCCAATTATTGGCTTAGCTATATCCGCTATCAAAAATGTAAAGGGAAATTCACGTCTTAAACCTAAATTTACATTTAAAAGCCTTTTCCCGTATGTGGAAATTGTTGAACCATTAGCTGCTGTAAGAACTATATCTGTACGTTTCGTATGTGGAAATTTACACAATGGTAACACTGAAATTTCTGCTCCACTATCGATCAAAAAATGTAGTTTATTATCTTTATCAAAAATGAACAAGCGACGAGTTTAAAATTCCAAATTACCGTTGTTCGTCGCTGCAACAACGGTTGAATTTAGTTTGTTGAATCATTATTTTTATTATAAGAACACGGTTGTTCACAATTTCGGGCATTACTTCCAAACTTGTAGCGAAATCTACACAGCCAATTTGGATTATTACGCGAATTGGAACGACGTCTAAATGAATTTCTAAAATAATTTCTGGAATTCGACTGTGATCTAGATTGATTTTGATAAACTTGAGTTTTTATTTCAGATAATTCTAAAGAAAGTTTTTGAAAATTTTCAAACATCAAAGAAATAATTTTACCCAATTTTCAACAACAGAATTTTGCGCTTCTGAATTCGAAACCGCGTTAACCGAATATACTTCATTTTTATTTATGACTTCCCAAATATTATCAGCGAGTTTTGTCAATTCATTTATATTAGTTGAATTGGAACTAGCTAAAATCGCACTTAAATTTTTGGGAAGTTTTCTTATCCAAATCTTTTTAAGAATATTTTCACTGAAATTTGAACCGGCAAGTAAAATAAAAATAAATAAATGTAAGGCGCGATAACCTCCGAAGAGATCTAAGGCCGAGCTTCTCTTCCAATTTGCGTCGTGCTCCTCTTGATTTTCCCTACAAATTGGCCGGACGGGACCTACATGTTTTATGCCGACTCCGAACGGCATCTGCAAAGCAGATGAGTTTTCATTGAGAGCTTTTCATGGCAGAAATACACCCGGAGTGCTTGCCAAACACTGCCGAGGGGCGACCCCGCTTAGACAAATTTTCTTCTAATTGAAAAATCTTATTTCTAAAATTTTGATGTTGCTTTGCCCGGGAGTTGAACCCAGGGCATACGGTGTGATAGGCGGAGCACGCTACCAGCAAAGTAAAATATGATCGATAAAATTCTGAGGGTTTACGATCTCCCATCTCAGAATCACTAAAAATTTTATCTAGCTTTGAACTTTCACTTAATGAATGCCTTTCTATTAAGATTTTCTTAAGTTCAAAAAACTTATTAACTTGGGGGGGATTTTGAATATTATCTAAAACCGTTAAAATTACTTCCTGTGGAAGCGCGGTAATAATATGTTCATATTTTGTGTTTTCTTGCGTTATATTTTTAGTACTAAATTGTGTTTCTGCATGGATAAACCAAGCTTCTGGACAACTAGTCCAAAATTGTGGAAGTTTAATTGATGTTGCGGAAATTTCATTTGATCTTATATTTTCGTAAGGATTCGAAATATGATCAGAAAAATTCTCATTCGGTAAATCAATTAGTGAGTCATTTAAATTGTTTGTGAGTGTAGTTTTTTGTTGTGTGTATTGTTGTGTGGGGAGTGAAACATATTAACCGTTTTGAAAAAGAAAGTTAGAGAATAAAATAGCAAATTTGACAAGGGATGACAAAAAATCGTTCCCTGTTAGAAAATCAATAAAACAAAATTAATCTAAATCAGTAAAACAGTTATATAATTTATATTAAATAAATACTATACTGAATTGAAGGAAGAGTTCACAATTTAAAATTTTTCAATTTTGCTACTACCTTATGGAATGTAAATAGTCCTATATAAGTTACCAATTGAATGTAAATAAATTGACTTAATTACGCGATATTTAGTATCTTAACCAGAAAAGAACAATTCAAAAATAACAAGATTCGAAACCAAACACAAAAATAGTATATTTAATAGTTAAACAAATATATATGTAAATATGAAGAAATGATCTCACCAATATGAAATTGTTTTTGAGATGCAGGAAGATGAAATTGTTGCTGTTTTAGTGTATCAGAAGTATCATTTACGTTGTGTAATTCTTACTTTATTAACAATAACGGTAGCGAAAGTGACGGAAGTGTCATTGATAACATCAGAGGTTGTTAAGGTTGATATAATCAATGGTCGTTATTGCTATGAAACCAGCTCTATCTCATTTCTAGGCGCAGCAATATAGACGGTATGTACGAAGACGCACACAGCTAATAGCGTTGAGAACAATAATAGTAGGGACCAATTGTGAAGGAAATGTTTGTATATCGTCATAAAATTTGTTGTAATATAAGCTCCTCAATGTACCTGCAACTGCATCTAGAATTTTGCTGTAATTTTAGCTCTTCTATGTATCTGCAACTGCATCTAGAATTTTGCTGTAATATTAGCTCTTCTATGTATCTGCAACTGCATCTGTTGTAATATTAGTCGTATGTTAAACCGTTGTAATGCCAAGAAATTATATACGATGACCGATATGGATACGATTATCCCACATTCAAAAACAATTACTGCACTCGACAAAGGCGGGATCGCCAATTGTAGTTCCAATATTGATATAAATAAAGGAACTATTTTAATGTACATAAATCGAATGAAAATTTTTGAAGTAAACAAAATTCAAAACTGAAAATTAAAAATACATGAATACATTTAAAAAATAACAAAATTACAAAGTAAAATATTGTAAAGTTAAAATTATAAACAAACCCTACATATACCAAGGAATTTTGTAACACTTTTTAATTTTCCGCCGAATATTGTTACTACAAATCTCATTGATAAGGCCATTTAAGGCATTGAAACAGGGTGAGAGATCACTTCCAGAAAAAATAGCTTCCCAATCAATTAGAGAAACTTCTCGGGAAATGTTAGCAAAGTTCGCACGCCTAAATGAGAAACTAGGAGTAGCATTATCTGGAACAGTGCTTTCAAAATTATAAAATTCAACACGCGAAACAAGGGGGATATGGTGAATACCGGAACACGACATTGGACCCAGACATTCAGTTGGGGAATAATTAATATTATCGTTAATAAATATAAGATCAAGTGTTCTTGATATCTGATTTCTGAAGCTATTAATCTGGAAAATATTGACACTTAAAAGATTATCAGTGAGGAGAATTTCAGCGCAACTATTTACATTTTTAGGAAGTAGAGCGAAGTTATTGTCAACATAAGACCATTCGATATTTGGTAAGTTAAAGTCGCCTAAGATACAAAAGTTACTACCATCCTGTGTATGTATTAAACTAACAATAATGTCAACATGCGATTTATATACAGAATCCGGACTAGACGGAGGAATATATAAAGCGCATACAAACAATTTCGAGCTGCCTTGAACAGAGATGCAAAGCTGATCGATCAACGAATCCATGTCAGACAGGTCCACGAGCGATGACCGAAAATGACGGCGCACGGCAATTAAGACCCCACCACCTCTAGAAAGTCCAGTTTTGCAGTAGTCACGATCTTTGCGGTAGACATTATATAAGTTAGGATCAAAGAATTCACCATCAAAAAATTTTGAGTTGAGCCATGTTTCGATTATAAGGAATATATCATATTCCAAATGCGAGCTCATATCAAAAAGCAAGTTGGCCTTAGTCCTAAGGCCAGAGACATTTTGAAAATAAACTCTGACTTGCCTATAAAAATGTTTGTCTGGCACTACTGATTGCTAAGCATCACCACCGCCACCTTGAACAACTTTACGACGGTTTTTGAAAGGCTTAATTTTAACATCTGCCGGCCAGATCTTGGGATCTAAAACTTTATCCACTAGTGCATGCAATACACCAAGCTTGAAATTTAATCGTGTCAGATCTTTGATATCCGCGTCCTTTTTGACCAGAGGAAAACATGTGAGATGATGAGCACTAATGTTGGTGTTTTTGGAAACAAAAGCAATAAGACCATCCGCAGTAACACTTGGTTTGAAGGAGGATAGATGATACCATTTCCGAGAAGTAACAACGTCGAGTTCAGTGTTATCACTAACGACGATTATCAAATTGGAGGAGCGAGTCTTGCTTTGATGATTTACCCTTACAGAATCTTTAGGGGAGATTTTGGATTCATTGTTAACTCCAGTATGCAAAGGTTTATTGATATCTTGCTTTTTATCCGTCCTTATGCGTCCTTTTCGCGGAACTTTGATCCACTGGCCAGACGAAGCCAAGTTTTTAGCAGTACCCAACGACAGAGGCTTTTGCAAATCGGCACAAAGCCGAGTCACATTGTTATTATTGTTATTAATAATATTTGACGAATGCTGATTATTGCTAACAGCAGATGAAGCTGCAGAAGAGGAGATAGCAGAACTGTTGTATGGAGCAGCTGCAATAGCATATGACAGAGAGCCATTTGGCATTGTTGAAGATTGTGTTGTCAAAGGCAATGAACAATAATTATTAGAACTAGCGGCAGCGGAGACAGCAGAGAGAGCGGCAGCATTATAGGTGACGCCGACTCCAGCAGAAGGCAGAGAGCTGTTTAATAACGTAGTTGCAGTTGTAAGTGTGTCTAAAATAGTGACATCCGCAGAACTCCCTGTCAATCTGGCTTGATAGTTACCCGACACCACTAGAGCATGATTATTGTCCAAACAGTTGTTTTTGTATTTGTTTTCATTTTGCATTTCCTTCACTTCAGTGGCTAGTGAAGCAATAGCAGAAAGCAGCTCATCTAAACAAAGCTTTTTTTCTAATGAGCGAGCAGCGGCTTCAAGCACGCCTGTCTGCTCAATGAGTATTTTGCATTTTTCGAACATTGCTCAGAATAGAAGGAAAGGAGAAGTGAAAAAACTCGCAAGGAATTTTTATTTAGAATACGAGGAATGGGAGAAGGGAAAACCCCTCAGAGAATTTTTGTTTAGAATTGGGCTGTATATCTTCTTTGTTAAGATTTATGCGAAACGGAGTTGTCTCCAAACCCAATTTGACAAGAGTAGACTCGAAAATCGTTCCAAGCTACATCGAGTTGAACAAGTTTCGGAATATTGACGAAGAAATTTCTGAAACAGTTTTATATAAGCTTCCTAACCATCCCCGGTATTGAAACCCTGAGATTTGGCTTTTTTAAGATGGCATTTCTCTCGAAATGAAAGAAATAATTCGCGAAATTTTAGAAAGTGTATACAAATTAAAAGAAAAAATGTATTCATTGCTTTTAAATGTATAAAAATATATCGTATTGTTTTTATTGACCTTGAAAGCTGTAAGTGAAATAAAACACAATGGCTATGTTTTTAAACGGTTTTATTTAGCTGGCCGGCCGAACAGAATTTTGTAACTGAAATTTAAGTAATTTCCCGATAAGCTACAAGCTTGAAACTTGGAATATAGTTCAGAACCCGATGACAATGCAATAATAAAAAGAAGAAAACCTCCGATAGGCGGCGCATGGATCGAAATATTTCAAAAAATCGTATTTGTGGTCCGATTTGGTTCATATTTGGAACACAATACATACATAAATAGAAAGCAACATATGAAAAAAAGCAACATATGAAATTGCTCATATTTGGAACACATATTACATACATGAATAGAAAGCGACACATGAAAAAATCACCGCCAGGTGACGCAATGATCGATATATTTAAAAAATCGTATTTGGAGTCCGATTTGGCTCATATTTGGAAAACATATATGACATACAGAAATAGAAACCGCTTTAATAAAAAAAAATCACACTTGGTGCCGCAAGAATTAAGATATTCAAAAAACTCGTACTTGTGTGTCCGATTTGGCTCATTGAACAAATATTACATACAGCATATAAGTTCAAATTTTGTTAGGGAAATTTCAGTAAAACAAGTAAGGAATTCTAAGTTCGAGTAAAACCGAACATAACATACCCAGCTGTACACTTGAAATGCAGTTGTTGTTTGTTTTGTGTGCTTAATAGTGTTACAAGGCTGCGTAATAATACATATACATATGGTTCTAATTTTTCTTCGAGTTATGGCTCCCGAAACATAGAAAATTGCTTAGGCGCCACGCCCATTTTTTAAAATTTGAACTTTTTCCTATTTCTTGTTATAAATCCACTTGGGAAATGAAATACCATTTATATAAAGCTCTTTTTTGCAAAGATGTAGCTCATTTTGTTCGTCCACGACCCTTTTAAAAATCTTTTATATAAAAGTGGGTGTGGTCTTTAACCGATTTCGTAAATTTTTTTTCAAAGCGTTCCTTATAGTAAAGGCAACCTCTCTGCCGAATTTTGTTACGATATGTTTAACGATTTTTGATTTATAATTAATAATATTTGTAAAATTGATTTTATCACAAAGGGGCGGTACGGCGCCCATTTCAAAAATGTTTTTCAAATTTTTATCAAGAGTCTCAACATCAGTCCACACGTCAAGTTTCAACATTCTAGGTGTGTTATTTACTAAATAATCAGGTTTTTGTGTTTTCCAAAATCTTTTATATATATAAAGTGGGATAACCACCATCCGATTTCGCTCATTTTCAATAAAAATCTATCCTGGGTGAGTTTGGTGAAGATATCTAAATATTTACTCAAGTTATCGTGTTAACGGACAGACGGACGGACGGATATGGCTCAATCAAATTTTTTTTCGATACTGATGATTTTGATATATGGGAGTCTATATCTATCTCGATTCCTTTATACTTGTACAAGCAACCGTTATCCAATCAAAGTTATAATACCCTGTGTACAAGTACAGCTGGGTATAAAAACCTTAGCGAAGAAGAAAAACGTACATACGCCAAATATCCAGCTAAGCAGGGTATACTTGATGTTAGATCCATCTTCAAGGTTACTATACTTAACGAGTTCTACGATGAAAAGAAGTTCCAAAAAACAATCAACCATAATCTCGGGACAAGAATGCAAAGAGTACCTTAATAACTATTCAAAATGTACTTTTTATTAATACCAATATTCCTAAATCAACTACCAGTAAATTTGCTAAATCTGCTTGGTCGAAAAAACTTAATAAAGAAACACAAAAAACTTAGGTGAGAATTTTCGCTTACTGCTTCTTTAACTTATATAAATTTATCTTAAGCTAACCGATTACAGTTCTAAAAATAAATTAAATTTTCGCTTTAATTCTTTATAATTTTGTATTAAGACTACTTCTATCAAAAGTTTATTTTTTGTGAAACAAAGGAAATAATTATTTTATCCACAGACAAGCTCACAGGTTCGTGGGTTAAATGTTATACCATGGTAAATAATGTGAAAAATAAATATAATGAATGAAATAATGAATAATGAAAAATATCTCCGCAGGCAAGCTATAAGCACCAGCTTTTTGTTTTTTAATCTGGTTATTCGCCATAACCGGGTGGGGGGACATTAATTCCTTCATCATCGATTGCTGTACCGGGCTCGTCATCCCTGTGCGGAAGTATTTCGCCCATATTTTAAGCACTCTCTGTACATCGGTTACAAAGAAGCCGTTTTCGTTCTTAGAGGAGTTTGCGTTGGAGTTAAAACCTTCCGTCTGTCGCCGAATTATTTAGTATAATTTGCGGGCGTTTTTGCTGGTGGATAGCAGCTCAAGTTCCTCTCATTCACACCTTTCTGCCACTGCTTGTTTTTCCTGTAAAGGCGTTGTCCTTCTCTTTTCAACTCGCGGCAGCGTTCACAATCTCTTCTTGTTGCGCTCGTTTTAAATGTAGTCCTGTAGGCAGCGTCTTTTCTCTCGGTTACAATGCGTACCTGCCTTTTCGCCATGGTCGCCGGTAACCAATTTTTTCCCAGGCGGCGGTAAAAAGTGCTTTAGAGATATTCTCCCACTACTCCAGCATTACGTTAGGTTGACTTTTGTTCTCAGAAAGCAGGTATGAGACTCGAGTAGCGAAACCAGGCGGCAGTCTGTTGCGATAGCAGCTTTTCGACGTCTAGCTTTCCTAGTGTTTTTTGTTCCTTCGTTTTAGCTTGCTTCGTCCATCTTGGATGGCGGTATTGTCGGCTTTTGCTTTCACGAGGACATCACCATTGAGGGAACGGAAACCAGGTGCATGCTGTCAAATCATTTTTTTGTAAACGTTTGCGGTGGTCGTCATCGTTAAGAGTTGTCTTCTTACAAGGACCGGTTGCTTTTTCATTGGGCGGTTTAATGTTGCGGATCGCCAAGCGCACGACCCGCTCGGCGGAGGTGAAAGTATTACTTGCACGTTTATATAGCGAGTGGCTACCTAGTGGATACTTGGCCGCGAGTGACCGAAAGTTGTGCGCTGTTTCAACCACATTGAAAATAATCGCTCTGGCCCCACTTACACAGACTTCTACACACGGCTCCACCCTCATTCATGAAAACCGTTTTAAGTCGGTGTGGAAATTTGTTCTTATTTAACTGAATCTGCATTGGAAAAGATGAAGTCTAATCTGAAGTAAAAGGTACTAGATGTATTCCTGCAGTCAAACAAACTAGTGTATATGTATATTTGCAGAAAATCCCATCTTTTTTCCATATTAGCAACTGATATTTTTAATACAGCGATGTGCAGCGTACTGCCAGTTGCCATTCTCTGCACCACCATCATATTTCTATTACATTATATTGACCAAAATCGTACCAGGAGCCATACTATTCAGTAGATGCATCAGGGACATACCAATTAATACACTAGTCCGCCGCTGCGCCAACATTATACCAGATGGCATACTAGTTATTATATACAGACCCGGAAAATGTTCTGCCCTAATTTTGGTCTATCTGCATAAGTTTTAAGAAGTTTTTACCTCTTGCTCTCCCAATCCCGCCTCCTTTTTCTTATCGTTTTATTCGCTTATATCTCTGGCTTTCCCTTTCTCTGCGTCTCTTTCTCCGTCTACGTCTTTTCCGCTCTATTTATCCCTGTCTCTCTATATTCGTCGTGTCGTAAATACTATTATAGGCAAATGGCTACCTATATACCAAATTTCAGGAAAATCTACCCATGAATAGAATTTTTTCAAATAGATCGGTCCCTGGTCCACTTTCCGGGCAGAAACTTCACAGGAACACTTCGGGTTGCTGTGAAGCGGCACTGCAAATTTGAATAAAATAAAATATATAAGAAAAAAAATAAAAAATAAATGTAAGGCACGATAACCTCCGCAGAGATTTTAGGCGGAGCTTCTCTTCCAATTTGCGTCGTGCTCCTTTAAATTTTGCTTACAAATTGGCGGGGTGGGACCTACTTGTTTTATGTCGACTCCGAGCGGCATCTGCAAGCTTTTCATGGCAGAAGTTCACTCCGAGTGCTTGCCAAACACTGCCGAGGGGCAACCCCGTTAGACAAATTTCTTCTTATTGAAAACAAATCTAAAATTTTGATGTTGCTTTACCCGGCAGTGAACCCAGGATCTTCGGTGTGGTAGGAGGAGCGCGCTACAATCACACCACGGCGGCCGCCGTGCACAAATCTTGGCATATACATATGTACGTACATACATACAAACATATCAAAATATAGTTTAAGAACTTTAACGAAATGTTTGAAATTTTTAACGAAAGAGTATTTTTCAAGAGGTTTATGCAATCTTAACCATTTTTGTTGCATTAACTTGCCAACGCGCATATGAAATGAAAATACACATATGCATCCATACCAAAGCAAAGAGGATAAATACAATAAGAGGCGTCACTCGCTATATTTTTGGAATTTACTCGATGTATACTGAGAGGTAGTCGCTACTTTTTTTTTGGGCGCGATGTTTATAAATGTCTCCTATACATTTTCGTGGGGTATTTGTGTCTATTTTTCAACTGTATTTAATTAATTTATTTTAATTCTCTTTCCAAAAATCACAGTTGCACAAGGGGCCTACACGGCATGGATAAATTCGAGACAATTAAAAATGTCCCTCTCAGAAAACATTCGGCATCAATTTTTTCAATTTCCAGCGAGATACTCGCCACAAAATAACGAGTGACGGCTCTTATTGTATTCATCATCTTTTTCCATACATAAATATAGGTACTCCCGAAGTTAATTAAAACTAACGAATGCTGGCTTTTTTCACCATTCGATAAAATTCAAACACGCACTGCATTTTTAAACGGTTTTATTTAGGTTGACTTGACAGGCAAGACAGCACTTTTTTATACTCAGCTGAGCAGAGCTCACAGAGTATACTAATTTTGTTCGCATAACGGGTAATCCGTAACGGCATAAACTAATCGAGATAGATAAAAACTTCTATATATCAAAATGATCTGTGCGAAAAAAGAAATACAATTAGTCATGTCCGTCCGTAAACACGATCACTTGAGTAAATTTTGAGGTATCTTGATGAAACTTGGTATGTAGGTTCCTGGGCACTCATTTCAGATCGCTACTTAAATTAAACGAAATCGGACTATAACCAAGTCCACTTTTTCGATATCGAAAATTTCGAAAAACCGAAAAGGTGCGATAATTCATTACCAAAGACGGATAAACAATGAAACTTGGTAGGTGAGTTGACCTTATGACGCAGAATAGAAAATTAGTAAACTTTTGGACAACGGGAGTGGCACCGCCCACTTTTAAAAGAAGGTAATTTAAAAGTTTTGCAAGCTGCAATTTGGCAGTCGTTGAAGATATGATGATTAAATTTGGCAGGAACATTACTCCTATTACCATATGTGTGCTAAATAAAAATTAGCAAAATAGGATGACGAACACACCCACTTAAAAAAAAATTGTAAAAGTCAAATTTTAACAAAAAATTTAATACCTTTACAGTATATAAGTAAATTATGTTAACATTCAACTCCAGTAATGATATGGTGCAACAAAATACAAAAATAAAAGAAAATTTCAAATTGGCGTGGCCCCGCCCTTTTTTCATTTAATTTGTCTAGAATACTTTTAATGCCATAAGTCGAACAAAAATTTACCAATCCTTGTGAAATTCGGTAGTGGTATAGATTCTATGACGATAACTGTTTTCTGTGAAAATGGGCGAAATCGGTTTGAAGCCACGCCCAGTTTTTATACACAGTCGACCGTCTGTCCTTCCGCTCGTCCCTTAACACGAAAACTTGAGCAAACATCGATATATCTTTTCTAAACTTAGTCCGCGTAGTTACCTGAACTCACTTTATCTTGGTATAATAAATGGCCGAAATCCGACTATGACCACTCCCACTTTTTCTATATCTAAAATTACGAAATATGGAAAAAATGCCATAATTCTATACCAAATATGAAAAAAGGGATAAAACATGGTAATTGGATTGGTTTATTGACGCAAAATATAACTTTAGAAAAAACTTTGTAAAATGGGTGTGACACCTACCATACTAAGTAGAAGAAAATGAAAAAGTTCTGCAGGGCGAAATCAAAAGCCCTTGGAATCTTGGCAGGAATACTGTTCGTGGTATTACATATAAAAATAAATGAGCGGTACCCGACAGATTATTTCTGGGTCACCCTGGTCCACATTTTGGTCGATATCTCGAAACGCACATGTACAACTAAGGCCCACTCCCTTTTAAAATACTCTTTAATACCTTCCATTTGACATCCATGTCATACAAACACATTCCAGGGTTACCCTAAGTTAATTTTCCTATATGGTGATTTTCTCTTATTTTGTCTCCAAAGCTCTCAGCTGAGTATGTAATGTTCGGTTACACCCGAACTTAGCCTTACTTACTTGTTGTACTTGAAATTTAAGTAACTTCCCGATAAGCTACAAGCTTGAAACTTGGAATATAGTTCAGAACCCGATGACAATGCAATAATAAGAAAATAATCCGCTTCCCTATAATATATGCATTGAAATTATAATAAAAATGTCCATCTTCCGTAGCAATTTTTCAAATGCAAAAAACTATTTAAAAATCGGAGCACTCTGTGTGAAGTGATGGGCTTTCAACGGCATTTTGCGATTTTATTTTATATATAGATAGATATCATGCCAATCGGCATTATAGGAAGGTTAAAATATTGCAGTACCTAAAACGAAGTTGCGCCATAGCACTATAGAATGGATCTCATCAAGAAGCTAGCGAAGATATCGGCTTATCCTCCTGGAAGTCGGTTTGTGACAATTCAGGTGAAATTCATTCATTATGTTTTTTTATATTGAGCTCTCATGGCAGCTCTGAGTGCAGTGTTGTACGTTGTTAGCAGCGAAACTGTTTGCTTTCCCCAGGAGCTACCGGCAAGCCACACGAAGTTTTGTTGCGGTCTTGTACTTTAGATACAAATTCGAGGGCATGAGCCTTGAACGAAGGACTTCTGTCGAACTTACACCTAAGACAGTCGATAATGTAACGAAATCGACGTTAACGTAGAATATTTGCGTCATCTGATCTTTCCACATCGTGAACAGTTACCGTGGAAAAGACCAAACTGGGAGGATAATCATTCATAATGGAAACTTATGTATCCATTGAGGGGCCAGGGCATGTTGCCATTATTGTGCAGTTGTCGGCAGTTATTTTCTCCTAGACATTGAAGTTTATTTCCTAAATTGACTAATGCCGGCCACTCAGATAATTTACGTTCAGCCTTTTAAGGCAAGTGTATTGTGATTGCGTCAACAGATTTTAATAGGACAAGTACCACGAGCATCGTCCTATGGTGGGATTCTTGCTAGTTCAGTCCGAAATTTATCTGGGTGTTGATGGCGTTTTCAGCGGCGCCATTTATGGAAGACATGCTGACGGCTTGATAACCGAAGACTTGCGATTAAATTAGGGAAGCAATTGAAAGCCCCTGCAATGTTAGTAGGTAGATACGACTCACTATTGTAAGTTGAGTTTTTAGGCATTGACAGGGGGACTTTCCTTGCCATCCTCCATTATTCTGGAATGACATGTCGCCATAACGTAGTTGTGTAGCGCGCTGGTAGTATTTATATGCGCTATAGAAAGGAGAGTTCTAAGGACAATAACCTCAATACGCCAAAAGCAGGTGAAGTAGAAAAGGACATAAAGAACTCGAAAGTAGCGACCATAGGCGCAGCGGTACAGGTGTCGGAGGCGGACAACCACCTCAGTTGTGCTGCAAGTCTTAAGGACATCCACATATTTACATGGGAGGTAGAAAGGGATCTCTAGAGCCTGGAAGTAGCGACAAATGACGAAGGTATAACCGAGATGCAGTAAGTAGACAAACAGCTGAATGATGCTGGGAGTCTTATAACTAAGCATAACACTCTATGAGAAGGGAGGTAGAAACGGACTTCCAAAACCTGAAATTAGCGGAAAAAATCCATTACGTGAGCGCAGTGGCGGAGAAAAGGGTCTCATGGAAAAATGTTTGTGCGGGCACAGAATACTGAAATGAAACAGCGATACTGAAGAAAGTCCTATCTCAAAGAAAAACAAGTGCAGGGAGTAGCAAAAAAGGATGACGGCAAATGATCACATAGTAGTGAGGAGTCCGTTGAGGCGCTACTTAACAAACACTTCCCATCAGGAGATGATGAGGAAGAGTTGGTTAACAACATCTACACACATATCACAATTGAGTAAGCGATAAAAACTTTTGCCAGGGTCAAATCGACGGATCTAGATGGGATATGTTGCAGGTGGGGGGTGGAACGATTATGGAATGGCTTATGATAATCTTTGAGGATTGCATAAAATTGAACTACGTCCCGTAATTTTGAAGAGCGGCTCGAGTAGTCTTTATACCTTAAGAGGGAAGAACCAATCATCTACAGCTGAAAGATCACAGGCCTCTAAGTTTGATATCTTTCCTGCTCAGAGAGATAAATAGATGTACATATGTATATATTAAATGAAATAGGAATGAATTATTATTCTCTTCAACACAACACCAAAGGCAAGTCAGTAGATACTGCGTTACATTGGGTGGTCATTAATAGGTAGCCCTGGAATTAATAGGTAGCCCTGGAACAGCACGCCCTCGGTGTTTAATTGGACTTTGCAGGGGCTTCCAACAGTGTCTTGAAACGAGCAATCATGGACAACTGCAGAATAATCCATCGCAATGAGGTCCATGCGAAGCCACAAAATCTGTAAACTGAGAAACGCCGCAGGGTGGGTATTAGCACTAAAGCTGTGGAAGTTGTGCGGGCAAGGGGTTGTCAGCGCAATTTATTGCTTCTCCAATCCAATTGTGAACCTAACCCACCCGTCGCCAATTATGTGTCTTTAGCAGGCGAGACTCTGGCGACCCTAAGTTCTTCACTAGAGAGTGGTGGGCGGTATGGCCAGGAAGTTTTAATGTGGTCATATTAAATCGTTCCCGATATGGTCGGGCCTGTACCTTAATGGTGCTTGTTACCGGAGCGTACGGGATATATGTACGACAAAGGACCATCTACATCGATAACTCTCCCCAAAACCATCGATGGCTTTATCGCTACAATAATAACAACGCTGGTCATCAAGCAATTGCTTACGCGGTTCGACAAAAGACCAGTCATACTCACGGTGTTTGCAGATGACGTTTCAGTCATCAAGCTGTAGGTGTCTACGAGTAATCAGCTCTGTGTTGGATTAGGCGCTCTGGGATGTACATGCCTGGTCATCTGGAGCCGGGTTAACCGCCAACGTGATATTATTCACTGGGAAATATAACGGCCCTATTTGGACTAAGCCTAAGCTAAGGTGGGGTAAAACTACAAGAAAAATACAGAACAAAATATATAGGAATTATACTAGATAGTAAGTTCTCGTGGAAACTCCATATGGAAGAGAGAGCGAAGGAAGGGGATGCTAAGATGTATGGCAAAGAAAACTAGAGCGGGTTTGCATATTATCAATGCTAAGCATAATAACTACCCAACAGCAGCATTCTATGCCATTCTGAACATCCCGCTTGCAAACCTAATGTTAAAAAATTTAGCGTTAGCAACTGTAAGAATGATTAATGCCTTGGATCAGCTTGAGTGCAGGCCTTATAACCATACCAGCATATTGCCATCTAATATAGAACGAACTGTCTAAAAGCTCCGGTACCTGAACTTCTAAGGACGTCTTGGAGCAAAATATCCGAAGGTTTGGCGCAAAGGTGCGTAAAGGGTGCAACACAGTATGTACAAACGTGTGTACCGATAGTTCCAAATTATCGGAACCAGTCGGTCTGCTGTTTACTGCGTCGATCCAGAAGTAAGTAGATCATATGGAAATTGTAGCCATAAAGCAAGTAGCAGAAATTCTGCAGGAAGCGTGCTTAAGCTCCAGTCTCGTCAATTTATATGTTGATAGTCGTGCGGCGATCAAGGCAATAAACTCACAGAGACTTTATCAAGATGTGTCCTGAAATGCAAAGAAGAGTAGTTCAAACAAAGGTATTTATGTCACACCCTTTATATTTTACTGCCCTGTTTCTAACAGATTTTTTTGTGCCATTGGGAAATGCAAACTATAATCGAAGTTTCGAAATTATCTATGTATCATATCATAAACATCGATGTTACGATTCTAATAATATCGAGCCATCGTCCTTTGATGAACGACTTTTTATGGTCGATGTTTGTGCAAAAATTACAATTTTATACTACACTACATGATGAAAAGGTTTATTTCAATAATTTTTTAGAAAACTCATATATGGCACAAGAAACGAACAGCTTATTGCGAACATCAATGAACTCTGAAAATTAATGAGAAGGCAATAGCTTTTCATGAGAAAAGTAAATTAAACTAAAAACATCCAAATGATATCGATTAACCGTTCATAAAAATTGATGTTTTGGACTTTATATTTTACTATTGAGAGACATCACCGTTTTTTCGCATCCCTATGTGAGATGGAAACTTTTGCGATACACCGTTATAGAAAATGAATCTACCTTTAGTTGGAAAAGTAAATGAATGTTTCTAGTCCCCACTACCGCCGTTATTAGGTGTTTACGACTTTCTCGTTCATTTGTCTTATAATCGTGAGCGAAGGCATACGGAAAATTAGGTCATTATTGCAAAATTCTTTAATTTGCGCATTTTGCAAAGTTATTATTTTATAAATGTGGATTTAGTGCACTGTTTTGAAATAAAGTTTAAATTTAAACTTCTTGTGTAGCTTTTATGCAACAACATTGTTTTTAAAGTGTGGATTTTCAAACCCATTTCCAATTTTGCTGTGCTTTTTTAATTTGTCTCTCATTAAACACGAATCAATCTTTACGTGGAAAGTGTATAAATAGTCCGTGAAACAACAAATTGTATAGCGTGAACATTTGTGATTTTTTTTACAAACTGAAATTAAAGAATACTTGCAAAAATGTTTCGCCACAGCTTTCTTGGAAATAGGCCATCCATTTTCGATTTTTCGGAAAAGGCGCATAACCTTTATATTGAGTGAGTAGAGTGATACAGCTATTAAGGAATAATGTTCTATTCATTTACATAAGTGTAAAGTGCTGCATGTGCTCGAATATTAAGTTTTATTTTGCGAAATATTATATTGTAAACATACGAACTCTGAGTTTAAATGGAGACTTCACGGAAAAACATACAAGAGTTTTGTTAAATCAACTTTTATAATTTCTTTTTTAATCCATTACTTCTATGGCTTTGTTAGATCTTAGCCAGAGTTATATTGAAAATTTAAAAATGGCTGGAAATACATTGAAAGAAAATAAAAGGCTCTCGATCGATTAAGAGCGCTACTTCATTCATTTTCTTTCAAATTAATCAAGATGTTTGAACTCTCCCATTCGACACGGTGTCTCCCTCCATTCCCTTCCAATTCACGATTCTTCTGTCAATTCATCCTCGTCGAATTGTAGATTTTGGTACCTTACCGCTCTTCGTATATTGACTGTTCTCTTCAGTCTTTCAGTTTTTTTATAGTTTACTCCTTTTGTTCTTGCAAATTTTTCAATTTTCTCACCCCTCTCATATAGCCAATCAGCGATTTCTGGTTTACACGTTCCACGTTCCAACAGCGCCACCTCTTAAAAGTTGTACTTTTGTACAAACCGAGGTTGCACGTACCTACCTACATACATAAGGTTTCTATGTTTAAGTCTACAATATACATATATGTAAGTATGTATTTACATATAGTATGTAATTAGGGTTATTCAAAAAACTAAACATTTTTGTTTAGATGGCAAGATAGCCTTCAAAAAAACGTGTCCTTAATATTATCCAACATTCAACAAATTATAGGAAAAAATTCGATTTTTCATCTTTTGATTTGTATCTAAGAGGTTATTAAGAAAATTATTATAATATATTTGCGAACCTGAAAATTGCAGTGGAAATTTTTAGCGAATTTCACAATTGTATTCTTGTTTTTCGTTTTTATTTTCCATAATTTCATGAACTTTGAAACCGAAACTAAGCAAACCTACCTCCAAATTGTGTTTGAAAAATCTGGAGAAGTCTGCATGAAAATTCAATTTAAGTCTAACAAAATATAAACTATAAGTGGCTCGAAGCCGCATTGATATTGGAAAATTTTTTTCCGAAAGGTGCTTCACGATGTTTAACGATCCGTGATCGAAACAGTAACAAAAGCTCTGAAATGGTAGATCGGATTAATGACATATGTGAACAAATAGCACTCCTTAGATCCATAACTTATTAAAATTTGTAAAATGCATAGTTATCGTTTGAGTGAAAATGGCTTTCAGTAACAGATTCCAAAACGTAATACTATATCCATCCATAGAAAAAAACCGATCCAAAATAGATGCAGCATGTATTTTTTTAGACTAAAATTAATTAGGCTACAGAACTGCATGCTAAAAAAAAAATCGAGAGAAAAAAGAATATTATAGCCGAAATTTGCTCGCAATGTTCACAGTTAGTTTTATGTTCGCAAGTGTTATTTTTCTAGAGAATTGAACGCTATATGAAAAGGGTCAAAAATGTTTGCTCCAGTCTACTAGTTTAAAATTTAAACTATGTCAAAATTCATAAAATGAAATTATGGGTAAGCTATTTGGACAGTGTTCTTTACTCTCTCGAATATATCTTAAACATTTTTCTTATAGTAATCCGCATGGTTATAGCGATCAAAAGATCTCAACACAACTTTCCCCATAAAACAGAACTTTTGTGTGGGTTTCCGTCAAAAATTGTGTATCGCCCTAATATACATATAATGCAATCTGTTCAAGTTTATCAAATGCTTTCGTTACAGTGCGTTTGGAATGAGTGATAAAAGCAGCACCACTACCAGCCTTCCAAACAGTCCGATTCATATCTCTAGTCCAGGCACGAACTATAGTTGTAGTAACCCATCTTTGATCAGCAACAATAGTACTAGCATCGACAACAACAGCAATGGACCGCCAAATCTTTGCAATGCCAATGGCAACAATAACAACAATACGTGCATGGCTAATCGAAATGTTATCGACAACGAATCATCATGCTTTCGCATGGAAACCGACGTGCCCTTCGGCGAAAAAGAGCCTGATCCAGACAATATCAAAATGTTTGTTGGCCAAGTGCCGAAATCCATGGATGAAGCACAATTGCGGGAGATGTTCGAAGAATACGGACCAGTACATTCAATAAATGTACTGCGGGATAAGGCGACTGGAATAAGTAAAGGTAAGACAAATAGTGTGAAAGTGTGTACACCCAACAACCAAAGCAAACGTAATCCAAGTTTATAAAAATAAACACTAAGCTTACAAAACGTTAATTTTTTCTTTACAAATTGTTTAGTAATAATCGTGAAATAGCGTATGCGCCGTATATCTAATACTCCTATTTTGCTAATAGAAAATGCTCCCAGTGTATTTTGGATGCGAAATCAAAGCAAGGCAGCCTATAAAATTTTTGTGATTGCAGCAGCATAAGTGTGACAAGGAAAAACTTAAATTTTGGTACATTCGATTATTGAATACAAAAACAAGAACATGTAAACAGCAGTATATTGGCACTCTGATGTTGGGAAATGTACTTAGATTTTTGTAGCAATATAGAAATATTACATATATGGTATGCGCTACTTAATTATATGCCACGCCCATAAATTTTTAAAAATATTTTTAATTCAAATCTTATTAGTCATTACAATGTATTAGCTTTCTTATAGTACTGAAAAGCTTTTGATTAACGCTTCTATGTTTTAAATAAACACGATTAAAGTAAAATAGGTACTAAACAATGTGGACAAAGGTGTCCGTCACATTGAATTAATAAAAATAATGAAATATATATTTTCAATTATTGGTTTGTCTTCCTTTGGACTTAACGACTTCTTGAAAGTGATTAGACATTGAGTCTACCAATTTTTTTTGTAAGAATGGCTGCAATTCTAATGGGTTGTTGGATAATCCAAGAAACGGTTTAAAAACAACCATTTCTCTCATGAACAAACGGTTATGAATAATTTGAAATTTTCATAGCTGAAAATAGTTGACAAATAATTTTTTTGCCTTTTTTGTAAACATTTACAATTTACTTTTTTTACCCTCTCATGAACAAACGTTTATGAAAATAATTTGAAATTTTCATAGCTGAAAATAGTTGACAAATAATTTTTTCGCCTTTTTTGTAAACATTTACAATTTACTTTCACAGCTTAATTATTTATTAACATTTGCCCTCAACGCTTATAAAATGTTTTCTGAAAAAAATTAACATATAACGAAAACGTTTAGGTATATATCGTTTAACACATCAAGGTTACAGTTTTTTGTTGTTATATCGGCCTACTGATTTGTAACATCGCAGGTTCGAATCGAGCTCAAGGCCTTAATAATAATAATTTTATCTTATTATTGTTATACCTTTCATGAAAATGAAATGATAAATTAACGTCGTCACGAATCTCAAAATTGCAAGTCCTTAAAGGAAAATAGATAGACCCACCAATAACTATACCGAAATGACTAGGATGAAGAGCTGAGTTGGTTTAGCCATGCCCGTCTGTCTATATGTATGCAAACTAGTCCCTATATTTTTGAGATATCTTCAGAAAATTTGGTGAGCGGGTATGTTTTGGTGTCCGATTAGACATTTGTCGTCCGGATCGGACCACTATACAACCGATTTTTCAGAAAAGAGGATGTTTGTCATATATTCCTCAATTTATCAGATTGAAGCTTCCAACTTCACTATATGCTTTCTTATATTGCACATATTGTTGTCTGAAAAAATGTATGTGATCGGTCATATATATAGCATGTATCCACCACCACCGATTGTTCAGATAAGAAGCTTTTCGTAATTACTGCCCCATTTTAACAGCTAGAAGCTTCAAGTTTCACCGAAGGCTTACGTTTAGAGCATTCATTGTTGTATGAAAAGCATTTATAGATCGGTGGTATATATAGTATATATCTCACACAACCTATTATTCAGATAAGAAACTTTTCCCAATTTCTGCCCCATTTTAACAGCTAAAAGCTTGAAATTTCAACGAATACTTACGTATAAAGCATTCATTGTTGCCTGAAAAAATTGTATAGATCGGTGGTATATATAGTATAAATCTCATACAACCTATTATTCAGATAAGAAACTTCGTAATTTCAGCATAATTTTAACAGCTAGAAGCTTCAAATTTCTCCGAATGTTTACGAATAGATCATTCATTGTTGTCTGGAAAAAGTTTATAGATCGGTGATATATATAGTGTAAATCTCATACAACCGATTGTTCAGATAAGAAACTTCTCGTAATTTCTGTCCCATTTTAATAGCTAGAAGCTTCAAGTTCCACCGAATGCTTACGTATAGAGCATATATTGTTGTCTGAAAAAATCATAGAGATCGGTGGTGTATATATTATATACCCCATATAAACTGCCATTTTTGCCCCATTTTTAACGGCTAGAAGTTTAAATTTCATCAAATACTTACATTTACGTTAGATGTTGTTAAGATAAGTAATTCATTGTTGTTGTTGTTATTGTTGTAGCGATAAAGTTGCTCGATGTGATGGTCCTTTGCCGGTGCTAGCCCGACCATCTCGGGAACGATTTATATGGCCACATTAAACCTTCAGGCCATTTCTCAAATGATAAAAGCTGTAAATTAGAATATAAGAAAGAAAATAAAAACTGCCAAATCTCGTTGCATAGATCCATTTCGGGAACTGTTAAATTCCTTCATCAGCAACGTTTAGGCGCCGCTGCTATAACCATTCAGCTACCACAGCGGTTGTTTGTTTGTCTTCATTATTTCTACTTCTATCCTCTTTTCTTGCCATTTGATTTTCACAGCGCTGCTACATCTGTTGCACAATCGATGTGAAAATGTGACTTGTCTTATGACAATGATGCCATAGTGTCATATTTATTGACACTTTTTCCCCGTGCTTTGGGATGTATTAACAATTTTTGTTGATATATCGACCTACTCATTTGTAAGATCGCGGGTTCGAATCGACCTCAAGGCCTAACAAGAATTATTTCATCATTATTATTGTTATGATACATTTTTCTTAATTGAAAAAATTTTAAATTAGAATAGAAGAAAAAAATTAGACACTATGTCATTATTGCCATGAAACAAGCCCAATTTTCACATCGATTCTGTAACAGATGTCGCACCACTGTTAAAATCAATTGGCAAGAAAACAAGATAGAAGTAGAAACAATGAAGACAAACAAACAACCGCTGTGATAGCTGAATGGTTATAGCAGCGGCGCCTAAACATTGCCAATGAAGGAATTTTGCAGTTCCCGAAATGGATCTATGCAACGAGCTTTGTTAGTTGTCTAAATTTTTTCTTTCTTCTATTCTAATTTAAAAAAAATTTTACTTAAGGAAAAATTTATCAGAACAATAATAAGATAAAATAATTATTGTTAAGGCCTTGAGCTCGATTCGAAAGCGCGATCTTACAGCAAGTTTACTTTAAGTTACTTATCAAAACATTTACAGAAATGCTTATTGGGTATTAAACCGTTTCGCTGTATATGGAAGGAAAAAACTTTAGGGTGTATGAGTTTTATTTGAATACTTGCTTTTGCCCCTACTTCGGAACTTTGATATAAAGTATATCAACTTTTACTTTACATAGAAAAAGGCGCTATGTTGTCTAAGAATGTTGAGCTATTCAATTGCAAATCATAAAAAAATTCACACCTAGTTACCGGTGGGAAATAAACATACTTTGGGAAACACCTTACGTTTAAGTTGAATGGGATTGTTTGGTAGTGTGGTTATAACTCTATAAAAACCCTACGGCCCCTAAGAACTTTTGCTTCTTTGATAACATTTCGAATCAATGTTTATTTAAGACGGCTTTCATAACGTTAACTCTCTTCTCTCTCAAGCTCTCCCAAAATGCTATAACTTATGCCTGCTGCTTGCACTTAAAACAGCCCTGAGATCTTTCGTTTGATACATATATTTTCGAAATTTATTCTAAGGTTATCTCTAGTCCTCAAATCAATACTTCCTAAAGAAAGTAAGATATTGATATAAATGTTATAATTTGTTAATACGCTCGTGAATACCTTCGTTTGATACATACCTACATGTTTCGTATGATACATTCAAGGGTCCCCCTGATCCAGATTTTGCCTCGTAAACGGGTATAAATACCCAAAACGTGTACTTCTTTGTTAAGTTAGATCTTAAATCATTTGTTCAATCATTATAATATTTCAGGTATGTCCACCTAACGTTCATATCGTTAGCTTAATGTGAAAATGTGCTAAGTCAGCTTTTACGAATTTTACAGGAGACGAAAAAAAATGAATAACTTTTAAAATAACCTTCTTTTTTCAAAACTGTGAATGAGGATATCTTAATTGCAATGCTTTTGAGTGTAGAAGCTTTGAAAAAGATAAATAAAAATCATGTATGCCAACCCGCAGCTATTTTATGACTTAGCACAATTTCCGCGCTCATAACAAATTTTTCTCCTGACTTAGCAAAAAGTACTCAATATGTTTTCCCATCACTCCTCACTTTTAATGATTGAAATAAAACACTAAAACTATATATTTCACAAAAAATACTATTTATTTGTAAAACTACTTCTAACGGTTCTGATCTGGACTCTTGCCGGATGGTGCGCAGACAATAATTTATATTTCAATTCAAACAAATGCTGTGTTGTGTCTTATTGCAAAAATACAACTGCCACATACTTTATCTACAAACTAAATGCTTAGTCTCTCAATCGTGTTATCAAGAGAGTAAAGACTTGGGTGTAATCTTTTACCCAAACTCTCTTTTTCTAGTCAATTTAATTTCGTTGTTTCAAAATTTGTTCCAACGGTTGGGTTCAGTAGACGTAACACCAGTGACTTTAAGGACCCTATGACGTTGAAGGCACTTTATATTGGTCGGAAGTCATCTTGAATATTGCTCAATAATATGAAATCCTTTCTATGAATATAACTCCTATAGAATTGAGAGAGTTCAAAAATGTTTTACAAAAATTGTTTTACGTATGCTTCACTGGCCAGACGGCCTCCCATCATATACCAGCAGGTGAAAATTGCTTGGTCTTCAGGCTCTGCATGACAGAACACTTCACTGGCCAGACGGCCTCCCATCATATACCAGCAGGTGAAAATTGCTTGGTCTTCAGGCTCTGCATGACAGAACAACTTGAATCTCACTCATGCTTGCCTATAATGTAATAAACGTTAGCACGAATTGCTCTGATTTATCTAATTTGTTCATTCCATATATTCCAATGCGTGATCTTCGGCATAATAAGTTATTTATCTAAATAACTAATAAAATGAATTATGCTATGAATGAACCTATAGCTAAGACTATACATCTAGCAAATCGATTCAGTAGTGTCCTTAATTTTAATAACAGCTAATATAAGTTTAAGCTTGAATTGTTTTCTACTTTTAACTAGTCTATAACAAAGCATGTACTTATCGACATGTAAGAATTGAAGTAGATTATGGTCAGCGCAAACCATTTATCAAACACCAAAGGTATGTCTCAATTAAAAATAAAATAAATGTAAGGCGCGATAACCTCCGAAGAGATCTAAGGCCAAGCTTCTCTTCCAATTTGCGTCGTGCTCCTCTTGATTTTCCCTACAAATTGATCGGACGGGACCTACATGTTTTATGCCGACTCCGAACGGCATCTGCAAGGCAGATGAGTTTTCACTGAGAGCTTTTCATGGCAGAAATACACTTGGAGCGCTTATCAAACACTGCCGAGGGGCGACCCCGCTTAGAAAAATGTTCTTCTAATTGAAAAACCTTATTTCTAAAGTTTTGATGTTGCTTTGCTCGGGGTGCGAACCCAGGGCATACGGTGTGGCAAGCGGAGCACGCTACCACGGTGGCCGCCTATGTGGCCGGTATTTCTCAATTGGATGAATCCATGGTCGCCCTCCCAAAGTATTCCCAGTGCAATATATAGCTTCTCCAACGCAATTTCCAACCTCACCTGCCCGTGGCGACTTCTGTTTCATTGGCAGCCGAGGCTCTGGCGACCCAAAGTTCCTCTTAGAACTGGGGGGTGGGGAGGACGGGATGGCCTAGAAGGTTTAATGTGGTCATATAAATCGTTCCCGAAATGGTCGGACTAGTACCTTAATAGTGCTTTGTTACCGGAACGTACCGGATCTATATGCGGCAAAGGACCATCAACCCAAAGCCTTCGGGGAGTGTCGTTATCGTTAATACAAAAACAACAACAAAGCATGTACTTTTAGACTGAATATATTAAATAAGTAAATAAAATGCGCGCACAAAGAAATTACCAGTAATTTAGATTGATATTATTGACTGGTTGACTTAGCACATTTTTTTTGAACAGTTGACGACTTAGCACATTTACACATCATTGCAAACAGCACGTAAATATTAAAAATTAAAATATTTTTTTCTTGTGATCGATGTATTTTGTATTCAGTTTTAAAACTGCATTAAAATAAAATAAAAAAAAAAAAGTGACTTAGCACATTTTCACATTAAGCTATCGATATAACAATTAAATATTTGCATTGAGTGAAATAAAAAATGTATCATAAAAGAATATTCAGATGTGTTTGCTTTAAATAACATGTGAAAATGTATGCATGTGTACAGTTTGAAAATGTTAATTTGATTTTGTGGCTGAGAAACTCCACAAAAATTGAAACTGTGCATGTGATCCCACTTCATAATTTTTCCAATATGAAAAAATAAAACGTCAAAAAAAATACAGTGGTGACAGTGCAGATTTAGATATGAGATTTAATACATCTTAACAGTTAAACCTCTTGGTGGAGATATGCTATAAGGGTTTATTTGGACACAAAAGTTTTGACGTATTTATTGCTAAGTGGAGACTCATATTCGTAGATTTTCTTATATGTTTATATTTTTTGGTAGCCTGGGGCTGGATTCACTAACTATGAGTTTTAAAGTGTACACTTGAAATTGTATAGACTTTAAAATTCTGATTCTTCAAAGCTAAACTGTGAGTTTTCTCGACAGTCACTGTACACTATTATGACATTCAAAATTCACACGCACTGTTGCAGAATTACTTTTTTGTTTTCATGGCGTTGGATGAATATTTTAAATGTGCACAATACCTTACAGGATGGCATGAAAATTTAGTGTAAATTTTGTGTGCAAACGAGTTTTCAATCAGTGTACATTTAGTTTTTCACAAATACAGAATCTAGCTCCTGTTGTACGAAAATGTGCTCCGATGCAATTTTTATTTATTCCAAACTGTTTTCGCGCTGATTAGTAGAGGTATTGGTAGATTGAATAAACAGTTCGGTAGGTATCGTAAGGTTAGGCCACCGACGGCAGGTACTTATGTACGTAAAATAGCTCACTTCACTTGTCCCGAGTTTTGGCCGGAGCTTCTAATCTAATTCGTTACAGAGCTGGGAAAATTGTATAAATTTATCAATGCATTAGCATTAGCATAGAATTTCCTTTCATTTAGGTACAATAAATATTGCATTTAATATATAAAATAAAATTAAAGAAAAAAAAACTTTTTTAAAAATAAGCTTTTATTATTGGTTAATAAAATTAACTAAAAAGTAAACAATATATTGACTCTAAAGAAATATAACACTTTATAAGTTCATTGTAAGCTTTAACGATAATTAGGCCTTTTCGTTTTCGACAAAAAAATTCTATATTGTACATAATTATATATTTTTAACATTAAAACTTTACACCTAAATTATTAAATCTTACAGTTTATATCACAGTCCTAATTGTTCTAATAAAAAAGGTGTTGAATTTTGATGGCATAATTAAGAACATTTAGGATCTCCTTTTCTTGCTATCGCAATGTAGGTGTAAAGTTTTAATGTTAAAAATATATAATTATGTACAATATAGAATTTTTTTGTCGCAGACGAAAAAGCCTAATTATCGTTAAAGCTTACAATGAACTTGTAAAGTGTTATATTTCTTTAGAGTCAATTTATTGTTTACTTTTTAGTTAATTTTATTAACCAATAATAAAAGCTTATTTTTAAAAGTTTTTTTTTCTTTAAAATTATTTTTTACTTTTTAGTTTGTTTTATTAACAAGTAATAGAAGCTTGTTCTTAGAAAAGCCTTTTTCTTAAATTTAATTTAAATATGATTTTTTTATAATTTTTAGTAGGGTAAAATATTGTTTAAATTATTTACGTAATCTTAACTTAGTTATTTGTAACGTTTCTCATTCTATCCATTTCGTTTAATGCATCAACTTACTTTTTAGTTAATTTTATTAACCAATAATAAAAGATTATTTTTAAAAAATTTTTTTTTTTTTAATTTTATTTTTTTCTTTAATTTTATTATATCATAATCCGAATATATTGGGGCATATTCATAATCGAAATAAAATGTGACTAAGTTAGTTGAAGCATTTTTGACAGAGAGCACATATAAAATTGTGTCAAACAGTGTTAAATGACTTAACTTTGCCTATGTCGCGTTCAGTTTACAACTACTTATTGCAGATCTCTGATCTGTAGGTTAAATCTGTTTTAAAATAAAATTCCAACTTTCGCTTAGCTAAAATTCCATCGCCAAAAATCTGTAAAACAAAACCAAGTGCGAGAGAAGTATGCAACACTTACCGATAACAGCCTAACCGCGTTAGCGTTCGTTGTATCACAGATTTTTTACACTTTGAAAATGACGGCTGTTGTTTGCAAGGTTGCATTCCTTTGAGTCTTCGTTTTCACCATCTGTATTAACAAAGTCATGAGCCTGGACATTCGTGCAATTTTAGTGATGTAAATTGCATGGCGCCAGCGCTGATGACGGTAGCGCTGGTAGTTCAGCTTTTGAATCAGAGAAAGAATTGATGACCCGTGCAAATTATTATGGCTTTGGCCGTGTAAATTATTATGTTGTATTTGCACCAAATAAATGCTGCGGACATAACAACCGGAGCCATTTTTGAGTTGTATATTTTAAATTTAATGCACAATTAATATGGGTGTGTTTGAGCGGCCAAATAATAACAGTAGTATTGCTAAGGTGCTGCTAAGTTGATGGAATGTCGCTAATTTCCTAGCGATGATCAATAGATTGTCAATATTTCGTTCAACGGACCCGCGAAATTGCCACATCTGCTCAAATTTTCCAAGATTTTCCATTCTTGATTTAAGTTAAGCTGTTATGCCAATATTTTTCAGCCAGCTTTTTTCAAATAGGTAATTTTTCCAAAAGCAAAATAAATTACAGAAAAGATTAAAGAGTTAAACAGCCTTAAAAATTCAGCTATGTTGGTTATACACAGAAATACAACAGAGGCTTGTGTCTCCGCTTTTCGCAAGCGTGAGATTCACCACGTGTGACACGTGTGATTCACCACGTATAAGTCTCAAAATCCACGTTAGGTATCGGCGGGTTTGTATGGGACTTAGGCTGTTATGCCAAAGTAAACACAAATCGTTACCGATAACTATGTTATCGATTAATTTATCGAATTCTCGCAAAGTAGTATTGCATTGTCATCGGAGTTATACATGTGTGCAAAATTTCAGCTTAATCGGACACCGGGAAGTTTATCAAATTTAACTTGCAAGATTCCATTACATACAACAAAAGTAAAACTAAATAAAAGCTTATAAAAAAGGATTGAAAACTCCTTTTCATTTACAATTAGCTGCAACAAAAACAAAAAACAATTTGAAGTTGGCACACCTGAATTTTTTTGTAATAACTTTTATTTTATTACAGGTAATCTACTGAAATTTGATACACAGTTTTTTCTGACCACGAGTAAGACTCGTACTAAAAGTAAGCGTAATCGGTATATAACCACGACCCCTTTTGTACCAACTCCTAATACAACTCACCTATTTAGTTGGGCCTTAACCGTATAAACGGTTAAGACCGTCCAACATGGCGCGCCAGTCGCTTGTTAGGTTTGCTAATTGGCGCCAATTGATAACACCAAAGAAATTTAAATCGTTTTCCACCTGGGCCTTTCAGCGGCTTGAGGCCCGCCCTCTTCCTCTGCTTCGATAGGTATCCGTTAAGAATACATTTTTAGCCGGAGCATCATCTTTCATTCACAAAACGTGACCTTGCCAGCGTAGCCGTTGTGCTTCAGTTCGCTAGACTATGATGTCCGCATAACTCTCGTTCAGCTCATCATTAAATCTTCGTCGCCGACTCGTAGAGTTCCATAAATCTTTTGATGAATTTAATACAGTTATTGTATTCAAATTTGCCATATAGCTTGTATACGTAGGCTAACTGAATCTGCACAAAAATTCATGAAATTTAGCCTGTCGACGCCTTCTTTTAAAACAGCTTTCGTCAGCGAAACCTTCAGAACGGTTAAAGGTTTTTATAAATAAAACTCTTCGATATTTTGACATCTAATAGAGCTTTTTTTCTTCAAATTTGGTATATAGGTTGCCTACGCAGAGCTTACTCAGCCTACGACGCTTACTCAGCCTGCGACGCTTACTTATTAAAAGAACTTTTCATCAGGTTTGGGTAGCGATATCTTCAGAACGGCTAAAGATCAGTGATAAATTTGTTGTGCATCTTCCCCATTCAAGGTCTCGTGGATCGCTCATACAATTTCAGGACTGCCTTCATTCTCTTACTCCAGGGAGGCTTCGAACCTAAACCCGGTTTAAGGGACTGGTACTGCGCGGTCTGCCGAAAAAAATTTGGTACTTAAAATGCTCACTCTTTTGTCTGTTTGTCTCGTACAAAGCGTATTTTAACCTATGGAGATGTTCTGGTCTAACTCCTAATACTCGTTGTCGGCACGATTTCTATAAATTATTGTGTTTTTAACGATGAGCACCAACGCTGGCCTATTGTTGATCGCGGCAAAGGGCACCTCTAGTTTTAAGAGCCATGATTTCCGATGTGCGAACAGTAATAATCCTGTCCACCTCCAGTCACTACCATGCCTCCTCGCCCTCACACTATATGCCAGCGCAAGGACTGCGACTTTGAACTCATACCTTCTTCTACGTCACTTTCCTAGAAGCCCTAAGTGTAACTCCGAAGACTTCCTAACTGATTTTTTTTTGTCGCGCCATGCTTCCGAGGTGGTGTGATGGTAGCGTGCTCCGCCTACCAGAAAAAAGTTTGTTCAATAAAAAAAATGTTTCTAACGCGGTCGCTCCTCGGCAGTATTTGGCAAGTACGCCGAGTGTACTTCTGCCATGAAAAGCTCTGAGTGAGAACTCAGCTGCCTTGCAGATACCGTTCGGAGTTGGCATAAAACAAGTAGGTCCCATCCCGCCTATTTGTAAGAAAAATTGGCCTAAAATCTCTTCGGAGGTTACCGCGCCTTATAATTATTTATTTATGCTGCCGAGCACTACCAGAGAAATATCTTTATATAATACTTTAGCGAGTAACTATTCGGCCCAGGATGCCGCCCCTCGAATACGTAATTTAAATTTTACAAGGACCCTGGATACAATTTTTAAAATGTAGAATAAAATTTGCACACGTTTGTGTTCGAAACATTGTATTCGATAAACAAAACTATATTTAAGAATGAAAGTTAGCCGATTTTAAGTTGAAAGATGTTAATGTTAGGCTCAGTACAAACTGTTGTTTTCCTGCCTTTTGATACAAGAATTCATTATAAATAACCGCGTAGCTGCAGTTTTCAGACTAGTTCGACTGCCCACTACGTTAGGGTAGTCATTTGTTCTGTTGTCTTGGGAAAGCTTTTTCTTCCCCACTTTGTGTGTTCTTGCGAAGGACAAAGCCTCACTTGGTGAATATATGTGCCTACGTATTCACATATGTAACAGGAGCCGCAACGTGTAGGTTATTTTTAAACTTGGCTGGTAGGCTATAATCAATGTGATTCACCTCACTGGGCTAGTTGGGGATATGGCCGCCATCTTTAAGAAGTTTCAAACCAAGAGACTTGGGTGTTGAATGATGAACTGCGAAAATCAAAATTAATATTTCAGATGCAATTTTAAAGTTTCGCAAATAAACAACAAAAGTTTGAATATAAGGCCAAGTGATTTTCAAACCCTTCTCATACGTACGTATCTCGTCAGCTTAAGTATGAGGTGGGAATCATTTCAAAAGAGGGTTTAAACCCCTGGATTTTGCATCACTGATTTCGCTTATTATTCTAGCCAATCGCAATGTAGAATTTTTGAAAAAATTGCTTTTTTAACAACTTAAGTTCAATTACTGTTTTTATACTCAGTTGAGCAGAGCTCACAGAGTATATTAAGTTTGATTGGATAACGGTTGGTTGTACATATATAAAGGAATCGAGATAGATATAGACTTCCATATATCAAAATAATCAGGATCGAAAAAAAATTTGATTGAGCCATGTCCGTCCGTCCGTCCGTCCGTCCGTCCGTCCGTTAACACGATAACTTGAGTAAATTTTGAGCTATCTTGATGAAATTTGGTATGTAGATTCCTGGGCACTCATCTCAGATCGCTATTTAAAATGAACGATATCGGACTATAACCACGCCCACTTTTTCGATATCGAAAATTTCGAAAAACCGAAAAAATGCGATAATTCATTGCCAAAGGCAATTAAAGCGATGAAACTTGGCAGATGGGTTGACATTATGACGCAGAATAGAAAATTAGTAAGATTTTGGACAATGGGCGTGGCACCGCCCACTTTTGCAAGAAGGTAATTTAAAAGTTTTGCAAGCTGTAATTTGGCAGTCGTTGAAGATATCATGATGAAATTTGGCAGGAACGCTGCTACTATTACTATATATGTGATAAATAAAAATTAGCAAAATTGGGTGAAGAACACGCCCACTTTTTAAAAAAAAAATTTTTTTAATTCAAATTTTAACAAAAAATTTAATATCTTTACTGTATATAAGTAAATTAAGTCAAAATTCAACTCCTGTAATAATATGATGCAACAAAATACAAAAATAAAAGAAAATTTCAAAATGGGCGTGGCTCCGCCCATTTTCATTTAGTTTGTCTAGAATACTTTTAATGCCATAAGTCGAACAAAAATTTAGCAATCCTTCTCAAATTTGGTAGGTACATAGATTCTATGACGGTAACTGTTCTCTGTGAAAATGGCCGAAATCGGTGGAAGCCACGCCCAGTTTTTATACACAGTCCACCGTCTGTCCTTCCGCTCGGCTGTTAACACAATAACTTGAGCAAATAACTTGAGCAGAACTCACTTTATCTCGGTATAAAAAATAGCCGAAATCCGACCATAACCACGCCCACTTTATCGATATCGAAAATTACGAAAAATGAAAAAAATGCCATAATTCTATACCAAATACGAAAAAAGGGATGAAACATGGTAACTGGATTGGTTTATTGACGCAAAATATAACTTTGGAAAAAATTTTGTAAAATGGGTGTGACACCTACCATATTAAGTAAAAGAAAATGAAAAAGTTCTACAAGGCAAAATCAACAGCCCTTGGAATCTTGGCAGGAATACTGTTAGTGGTATTGCATATATAAATAAATTAGCAGTACCCGACAGATGATTTTCTGGATCACCTGGTCCACATTTTGGTCGATATCGCGAGAACACCTTCACATATACATCTAAGGGCCACTCGCTTTTAAAACCCTCATTAATACCTTTAATTTGATATCCATATCGTACAAACACATTCTAGAGTCACCCCTGGCCCACCCTAATGGCGATATCTCGAAAAGGCGTCCACCTATAGACCTAATGCCCACTCCCTCTTAAAATGCTCAGTAACACCTTTCGTTTGATACCCATATCGTACAAACATTCTAGAGTCACCTCTGGCCCACCCTAATGGCGATATCTCGAAAAGGCGTCCACCTATAGACCTAATGTCCACTCCCTCTTAAAATGCTCAGTAACACCTTTCGTTTGATACCCATATCGTACAAACATTCTAGAGTCACCCCTGGCCCACCCTATTGGCGATGTCTCGAAAAGGCCACCTATAGACCTAATGCCCACTCCCTCTTAAAATGCTCAGTAACACATTTCGTTTGATACCCATATCGTACAAACATTCTAGAGTCCCCCTGGCCCACCCTAATGGCGATATCTCGAAAAGGCGTCCCCTATAGACCTAATGCCCACTCCCTCTTAAAATGCTCAGTCACACCTTTCGTTTGATACCCATATCGTACAAACATTCTAGAGTCACCCTTGGTCCACCTTTATGGCGATATCTCGAAAAGGCGTCCACCTATAGACCTAATGCCCACTCCCTCTTAAAATGCTCAGTAACACCTTTCGTTTGATACCCATATCGTACAAACATTCTAGAGTCACCCTTGGTCCACCTTTATGGCGATATCTCGAAAAGGCGTCCACATATAGAACTAAGGATTACTCCCTTTTAAAATACTCATTACCACCTTTCATTTGATACCCATATCGTACAAACACATTCTAGAGTCACCCCTGGCCCACCCTAATGACGATATCTCGAAAAGGCGTCCACCTATAGACCTAATGCCCACTTCCTCTTAAAATGCTCAGTAACACCTTTCGTTTGATACCCATATCGCACAAACATTATAGAGTCACCCCTGGCCCACACTAATGGCGATATCTCGAAAAGACGTCCACCTATAGACCTAATGCCCACTCCCTCTTAAAATGCTCAGTAACACTTTTCGTTTGATACCCATATCGTACAAACACATTCTAGAGTCACCCCTGGCCCACCCTAATGACGATATCTCGAAAAGGCGTCCACTTATAGACCTAATGCCCACTCCCTCTTAAAATGCTCTGTAACACCTTTCGTTTGATACCCATATCGTACAAACATTCTAGAGTCACCCTTGGTCCACCTTTATGGCGATATATCGAAAAGGCGTCCACCTATAGAACTAAGGATTACTCCCTTTTAAGATACTCATTACCATCTTTCATTTGATACCCATATCATACAAACACATTCTAGAGTCACCCCTGGCCCACCCTAATGGCGACATTTCGAAAAGGCGTCCACCTATAGACCTATTGCCCACTCCCTCTTAAAATGCTCAGTAACACTTTTCGTTTTATACCCATATCGTACAAACATTCTAGAGTCACCCCTGGCCCACCCTAATGGCAATATCTCGAAAAGGCGTCCACCTATAGACCTAATGCCCACTCCCTCTTAAAATGCTCAGTAATACCTTTCATTTGATTCCCATATCGTACAAACACATTCTAGAGACACCCCTGGTCCACCTTTATGGCGATATCTCGAAACGGCGGCCACCTATGGACTAAGGATCACTCCTTTTCAAAATACTCATTAACAGCTTTCCTTTGATACCCATATCGTACAAACATATTCTAGAGTCACCCCTGGTCCACCTTTATGGCGATTTCTCGAAAAGGCGTTCACCTATAGAACTAAAGCCCATTCCCTTTTAAAATACTCATTACCACCTTTCATTTGATACCCATATCGTACAAACACATTCTAGAGTCACCCCTGGTCCACCTTAATGGCGATATCTCGAAAGGGCGTCCACTGATAGACCTAAGGCCCACTCCCTCTTAAAATGCTCAGTAACACCTTTCATTTGATACCCATATCGTACAAACAAATTCTAGAGTCAGCCCTGGTCCACCTTTATGGCGATATTCCTAAATGGCGTCCATCCATAGAACTATGGCCTACTCTCTCTTAAAATACTCTTTAATACCTTCCATTTGATACACATGTCATACAACCACATTCCAAGGTTACCCTAGGTTCATTTTCCTACATGGTGATTTTCCTTATTTTGTCTCCATAGCTCTCAACTGAGTATGTAATGTTTGGTTACACCCGAACTTAGCCTTCCTTACTTGTTATAAATAACTTTTGAATGTGTGGAAAGAGTTAAATTTCGCAATTGGATTCTTATAAATGGCAGTGATGCGCATCCGTTGATACCCCTTTCGACCATATCGGACCAATTTTCGACAAGAATAATAATTGGCCTATACAGTGTTAAATGAGTAGAAAATATAAAAATGCGCCGAACGCCGCCGCGCCAATATTTCTACATTCGGCGGGAGCGGCGTTTATCGGCGGCTTATATCTCTACTCAACACCCCTTCTCAATCAATTAGTCCAAGTTTAAAACGCATTTCATGAAATCTGGTGGCGTTCAGAGCCAAAAATCGCCAACCTCATTTTTACTTGTATAAAGGCAATAGTCGGGCTTAGACCGTGTGAATCGCAGTTTTAAAATCAACGTATTGAATTCCTGGTTCCAACACCTTGGGGCTTGCTTCAGACCGTAAACAGATTTAATAAGTTTGCAAGCTTTTCCCTTGTCATTGTTAACCACCCCTTCTGGCAGACACGTTTACATATATATCTTCTTTGAGAAAACAGTGTAAGAATGCTGTTTTAACATCAAGTTGAAGAAAGTAAACGCATTCTCAACACCAACAACTAGAACAATTCTAACTGCAGTTAACCTTGCAACAGGAGAGGTGTCTCATTATAGTCCACTCCTTCCTTTTGTAGAAATCCTTTCACCACTAGTCTAGCTTTATGACGAACCAAAGTTCCCTTTTCTTCAAACATTGTCTGAAATATCCATTGTGATTTCAACAATTTTTCGCCTTTTGGAGGAGTTACTATTTCCCAAACATATTGTCACTCATCGACTTTCGTTCTTCGTAAACAGCCTTAAGCCACTTGTCTTTGTCAGGCCTTTCAGCAATGTCCTTAAAACACTCAGGAACGTCTAATGATAAAATTGATGCAGTGTCGGAAGTATAACTTGTAAAATAATCAAAGAGCTTTCCGGGAAGATTAAGCCTTCGGTGGATATGGCGTAGTACAGCTTCAGATTCTGTAGGCTCATGGTCAAGACTGTCTTCAAAACAATCATCGTCTTCTCCATTTTCATTAGAATTTGATGCTCTAATCATATTATTCTCATCATCGACTGGAATTCGATCACCTTCTGCATCACATTCACTTACAGCAATACCGCTTTCTGCTTCACATTCACTCAGAGCAACATAACTTGTCCCCCTCTTGCCCGTGAGTGGTAACAATCAAAGTACGATCTTCTACAGGAACTACTTCTTTATATGGTAAAGAGTTTTCATCAAACTTGACATCCCTTGATGTGAAAACTTTTTGCCTTTCAATGTCCCATAATCGATATCAATTCGGAGTGTAACCGATCATTACCGCTTTTTATACCTTTCATGAAAATGAAATGGTATATTAATTTCGTCACCCAAAATTGTAAGTCCTTAAAGGAAAGTAGATAGACCCACCATTAAGTATACCGAAATAATCAGGATGAAGAGCTGAGTTGATTTAGCCATGTCCGTCTGTCTGTTTGTATGCAAACTAGTTCCTCAATTTTTAAGATATCTTGATAAAATTTGGTGAGTGTATTGGGTGTCCGATTAGACATTTTTCGGAACCGGCCAGATGGGACCAATATAGCATATATCCTCCATACAACCGACTTTTCAGAAAAAGAGGATTTTTGTCATATCTTCCTCAATTTAACAGATTGAAGCTTCAAACTTCACCATATACTTTCATATATTGCCCGTATTGTTGTCTGAAAAAATTGATGAGATCGGTCGTATATATAGTATATATCATCCACAACCGATTGTTCAGATAAGAAACTTGTCGTAATTACTTCCGTATTTTAAGAGCTAGAAGCTTCAAATTTCAACGAATGCTTACGTATATAGCATATATTGTTACCTGAAAAAATCATAAAGATCGTTGGTATATATAGTATATATATGGTGGTATATATAGTATGTATGTATATATAGTATATATATATATATTTTCGCAATTTCAGCCCCATTTTAACAGCTTCAAATTTTACCGATTGCTTACGTATATAGTATATATAGAGATCGGTGATATATATAACATATATATGATGGTATATATATTATATATATATAGTATTTTTTTTTGCAATTTCAGCCCCATTTTAACAGCTAGAAGCTTCAAATTTCACCAAATGTTTACGTGTATAGCATATACTGATGTCTGAAAAAATCTTTAAGATCGGTGGTATACATAGTATGTATCTCATACAACCGATTGTTCAGCTAAGAAACTTTGCGCAATTTCTGCACCGTTTAACAGCTAGAAGCTTCAAATTTCACCAAATGCTTACGTATATAGCATATATTGTTGTCTGAAAAATCATAGAGATGGGTGGTATATATAATACTAGCTTTACCAGGCGCACGTTGTAACGCCCGAGATCGAATGGATGTTGCATTATTTTTTCTGTTTTGTTTGTTGATAATTTAATTTATTGTTCTGTAAATTGAATTGAATTTTGTACGTATATTTGGTGAAATTTTCTGTTAAAACATTTTATTCTTGTATCTTATTTTATATTATTGTATTGCTTTTACCGCTGATGATTGTTGCTTTGATTACATTCCGGAGAAGCATGACTGGTGAGCCAATTTTCAAAGTTGATATATGCGCAGGCATTCCTTTTGGTTCTAAGGAGTATAGAAATTCATTTGGATAATTCACAATTTTATCTTCATCTGTAACTGTGTCGATCGATTTATATTTCGTCACTTCACCAGGAAATTGATTTTGAAAGCGATCATTGATTTTGTTAACATGATCATTTTTGGGAGCTAAGATAGTTCTTTCGCATATATAAAAAGAAGTGTACATTTTGATTGTCACTCCATAACTCGAGAACGGCTCGACAGATTGCCATGAAATTTTTAGGAAAGATACAGGAAGGAGAGTTGATGGTTGGTTGTTTTGAAATCCCAAATCGGTTTAGCCATATATATAAAAATCAAATTCTGTGTGTGTGTGTGTGTTCGCTATGGAAGCGTATTTCCCACACATCAATCATCACCAAATTTTGGTTATGGGTTATGCCAGAACATTGAAATTCAATGAGGAGTTATATGAGGTCAATCCCTAATACCACCAAGAAAATGCGGAATTGGGAAAAAGGGGGCGTGGAACCTCCCATTCCAAAGGAATCGTTGGTACTGCATACTTTGAAGGTATACATACCAGAACATTGAAATTCAGTAAGGAGTTATATGAGGTCAGTCCCTAAAACCACCAAGAAAAGGCGGAATTGGGAAAAAGGGGGCGTGGAACCTCCCATTCAAAAGGAATCGTTGGTACTGCATAACTTTGAAGGTATACATGCGAGAACATTGAAATTCAGTAAGGAGTTATATGAGGTCAATTTCTAACACCAGCAAGAAAATGCGAAATTGGGAAAAAGGGGGCGTGGAACCTCCCATTCAAATGGAATCTTTGGTACTGCATAACTTTGAAGGTATGCATGCCAGAAAAATGAAATTCAGTAAGGAGTTATTTGAGGTCAATCCTTAACACCACCAAGAAAACATGGAATTGGGAAAAGGGGGCGTGGCACCTCCCATACAAATGGAATATATTATACTGCATATATCTGGATGTCGTAATGGTAGGATAATTAAAATTGGTAAGGAGCTATGTGACGTTAAGTCCTAAAACCTCCAGTAAAATGTGGAATGGGGAAAAACTAAGGCTGCCATACAAACTTAATTTATTTTAATTATTACTTTATATAATTTATTTTAAAACCTAAAGTTTGACTGCATTGTTGAGTTTAGCTGTTATGCCTTTTGGACGTTTAGTAATCTGCCACTGTTAAAAAAATTGCTTAGCTTCAGTCTATCTACATAAAAAAAAAAAAACATCTTCTATAAAAATCAAATTCTGTGTGTGTTCCCTATGAAAACGTGTTTGCTATACTTGATCATCACCAAATTTTGGCTCGAGGTTCCTTCGATCAAGACGAAGTTTTTTTGGCTATGCGAAAGAACTATCTTAGCTCCCAAAAATGATCATGTTAACAAAATCAATGATCGCTTTCAAAATCAATTTCCTGGTGAAGTGACGAAATATAAATCGATCGACACAGTTACAGATGAAGATAAAATTGTGAATTATCCAAATGAATTTCTTTACCCCTTAGAACCAAAAGGAATGCCTGCGCATATATCAACTTTGAAAATTGGCTCACCAGTCATGCTTCTTCGGAATGTAATCAAAGCAACAACCATCAGCGGTAAAAGCAATACAATAATATAAAATAAGATACAATAAGATACAAGAATAAAATGTTTTAACAGAAAATTTCACCAAATATGCGTACAAAATTCAATTCAATTTACAGAAAAATAAATTAAATTATCAACAAACAAAACAGAAAAAATAACGCAACATCCATTCGATCTCGGGCGTTACAACGTGCGCCTGGTAAAACTAGTATTATTGAAATACGTGATTCGTAGTCATAGTTTTTACACGCAGACCAAAAAAAACCTGAAACTGCATCTTCACACAAAGTACCTACCTATTTTTATACTCAGTTGAGCAGAGCTCACAGAGTATATTAACTTTGATTGGATATCGGTTGGTTGCACAGGTATAAAGGAATCGAGATAGATATAGACTTCCGTATATCAAAATCATCAGTATCGAAAAAAAATTTGATTGAGCCATGACCGTCCGTCCGTTAACACGATAATTTGAGTAAATTTTGAGGTATCTTGATGAAATTTGGTATGTAGGTTCCTGGGCACTCATCTCAGATCGCTATTTAAAATGAACGATGTCGGACTGTAACCACGCCCACTTTTTCGATATCGAAAATTTCGAAAAATCGAAAAAGTGCGATAATTCATTACCAAAGGCGGATAAAGCGATGAAACTTGGTAGGTGAGTTCAACTTATGACGCAGAATAGAAAATTTGTAAAATTTTGGACAATAGGCGTGGCACCGCCCACTTTTAAAAGAAGGTAATTTAGAAGTTTTGCAAGCTGTTATTTGGCAGCCGTTTTTTTTAATTTGACTTAAAAAAAATTTTTTTTTTAAAATGGGGGTGGCTCCGCCCTTTTTCATTTAATTTGTCTAGGATACTTTTAACGTCATAAGTCAAACAAAAATTTACCAATCCTTGTGAAATTTGGGAGGAGCTTAGATCCTAAGACGATAATTGTTTTCTGTGAAAAAGGGCGAAACCGGTTGAAGCCATGCCCAGTTTTTATACACAGTCGAACGTCTGTCCTTCCGCTCGGCCGTTAACACGATAACTTAGCAAAAATCGATATATCTTTACTACACTCAGTTCACGTAATTATCTGAACTCACTTTTTATTGGTATAATGGCCGAAATCCGACTATGACTACGCCCACTTTTTCGATATCGAAAATTACGAAAAATTAAAAAAATACCATAATTCTATATCAAACGAAAAAAAGGATGAAACATGGTAATTGGATTAGTTTATTGACGCAAAATATACCTCAAGAAAAAAACTTTGTAAAATGGGTGTGACACCTACCATATTAAGTAGAAGAAAATGAAAAAGTTCTGCAGGGCGAAATCAAAAGCCCTTGGAATGATTATGGTCTGGGTCACCCTGGTCCACATTTTGGTCGATATCTCGAAAAGGCCTTCACATATACAACTACAACTACTCCTTTTTAAAACCCTTATTAATACCTTTAATTTGATACCCGTATCGTACAAACACATTCAGCCCTATTCTTGAATCCATCGTAGAAAATCTACGAATACAACCCTCCGCTACGAATACGAAGAATTTGCTATCACTGAACTCATGTGAAACCGAAAAAAGTGCTGCCAACATAAAATGTCAAATTTTGGTTATTCGAAGTCAGCTGAGCGATTGTAAATAAAAAATTTCAACTTAAATTTTAGTTTAAAATTGCATTATATCATTTAAAATAAAAGTTTAGTGCTTAAAATGGATTCCATATCATTTGCAGCTTTGTTAGAAGAAAATGAGCAAGAAAGGCGTGATTTAAAAATTGAGAGGAGTCTTGAAATTAGAAGAGGTTATGTATCTGAAAGGATCCGTGTTTTAATGAACTTATGAAGGTTTTAAAAAATTGTGTTTTATAAAAACTTTCCACCTAAACAAGGCTGCGTTTACCTACGTGCTCGGTGTTATAAATGAAGGAAGTACACCGTTCGGTGGGTCATCTTCAATGACTCCTATAATACGCTTAGCATCGGTATTACGTTTGTTTTTTGCGGAAGGTAGCTATCAGCACGGAGCTGGAAAATATTTTGACTCTCCGATGTGTCAGACCACATTTTCCAAAGTTTTGAAAGATGCCTTACTAATTTTCCAAACGCGGCTATGTCCACAACTGATACACTTAGATATGACCAACGAAGAGAAACGTAGCGTAAAAAGGGATTTCTACGAAATGTAATCATGTTTTATAGTTTTTGTAATAATTGTCATTATTATAAGACCCCTAAACATTTAAATAAATATTTTAGTAATTTAATTTTAATTTAATTCTTTTAAGCTTTCTTCCAAATCTGTGCTCTGTTGCCGATATGAATACATGCATACATATTACAAAACCATTACTTTTTCCCAGGTAGTTGCATATTTTGTTGGTGGCGCAATACTATTTGCAATGTTTTCCCAAAATTTGTTAACCTCCTCCTTTGGGCACTTTGTAAAGCCTAGCACCATTTCAGGGTGCTGCTGCAACAGCGGGAACAGTGGTGGCGAGTTGTGACAATTTTGGACCTATTATAACAATATATTGCAATATAATTAGTATAAATATCACTTTTAATAATATACTTACATTTTATTTGTTTAATATTCCTTTTTATTCTGAATTTGAAATAATTTCACTTTTTTCCACAAGCTGATACGCGTCGTAGAAAATTTGTACGAAACTCTACGATTTGGCAGTTCGAGTGAGTTCAGTGAAGGCTTTCTACGAATTTCGAACTTACGATGGATTCAGTGAACGGACTTTCGTAGAATCTACGAAAATCGACATACGATGGATTTAAGAATAGGGTTGATTATAGAGTCACACCTGGTCCACATTTATGGCGATATCTCGAAAAGGCGAACACCTATAGAACTAAGGCCCACTCTCTTTTAAAATACTCATTAACGCCTTTCATTTGATACCCATATCGTACAAACATATTTTATAGTCACCCCTGGTCCACCTTTATGGCGATATCTCGAAAAGGCGTCCACCCATAGAACTAAAGCCCACTCTCTTTTAAAATAATCATTAACACCTTTCATTTGATACCCATATCGTATAAACAAATTCTAGAGTAACCCCTGGTCCACCTTTATGGCGATATCTCGAAAAGGCGTCCACCCATAGAACTAAGGCCCACCCCTTTTAAAATACTCATTAAAACCTTTCGTTTGATACCCATATTGGACAAACGCATTCTAGGGTCACCCCTGGTCCACCTTTATGGCGATATCTCGAAAACGCGTCCACCTATAGAACTAACGCCCACTCCCTTTTAAAATACTCATTAACACCTTTCATTTGATACCCATATAGTACAAACAAATTCTACAGTCACCCCTGGTCCACCTTTATGGCGATATTTCGAAAAGGGCTCCACCTTTAGAACTAAAATCAATTTCCTGGTGAAGTGACGAAATATAAATCGATCGACACAGTTACAGATGAAGATAAAATTGTGAAGTATCCAAATGAATTTCTTTACCCCTTAGAACCAAAAGGAATGCCTGCGCATATATCAACTTTGAAAATTGGCTCACCAGTCATGCTTCTTCGGAATGTAATCAAAGCAACAACCATCAGCGGTAAAAGCAATACAATAATATAAAATAAGATACAATAAGATACAAGAATAAAATGTTTTAACAGAAAATTTCACCAAATATGCGTACAAAATTCAATTCAATTTACAGAACAATAAATTAAATTATCAACAAACAAAACAGAAAAAAATAACGCAACATCCATTCGATCTCGGGCGTTACAACGTGCACCTGGTAAAGCTAGTATTTTTGAAATACGTGATTCGTAGTCACAGTTTTTACACGCAGACCACAAAAAACCTGAAACTGCATCCTCACACAAAGTACATACCTATGTTTATACTCAGTTGAGCAGAGCTCACAGAGTATATTAACTTTGATTGGATATCGGTTGATTGCACAGGTATAAAGGAATCCAGATAGATATAGACTTCCATATATCAAAATCATCAGTATCGAAAAAAAATTTGATTGAGCCATGACCGTCCGTCCGTCCGTCTGTTAACACGATAATTTGAGTAAATTTTGAGGTATCTTGATGAAATTTGGTATGTAGGTTCCTGGGCACTCATCTCAGATCGCTATTTAAAATGAACGATATCGGACTGTAACCACGCCCACTTTTTCGATATGGAAATTTCGAAAAATGGAAAAAGTGCGATAATTCATTACCAAAGGCGGATAAAGCGATGAAACTTGGTATGTGAGTTCAACTTATGACGCAGAATAGAAAATTTGTAAAATTTTGGACAATAGGCGTGGCACCGCCCACTTTTAAAAGAAGGTAATTTAGAAGTTTTGCAAGCTGTTATTTGGCAGCCGTTTTTTTTAATTTGACTTAAAAAATTTTTTTTTTTTTAAATGGGGGTGGCTCCGCCCTTTTTCATTTAATTTGTCTAGGATACTTTTAACGTCATAAGTCAAACAAAAATTTACCAATCCTTGTGAAATTTGGGAGGAGCTTAGATCCTAAGACGATAATTGTTTTCCGAACCGGTTGAAGCCATGCCCAGTTTTTATACACAGTCGAACGTCTGTCCTTCCGCTCGGCCGTTAACACGATAACTTAGCAAAAATCGATATATCTTTACTACACTCAGTTCACGTAATTATCTGAACTCACTCTTTATTGGTATAATGGCCGAAATCCGACTATGACTACGCCCACTTTTTTGATATCGAAAATTACAAAAAATTAAAAAAATACCATAATTCTATATCAAACGAAAAAAGGATGAAACATGGTAATTGGATTAGTTTATTGACGCAAAATATACCTTAAGAAAAAAACTTTGTAAAATGGGTGTGACATCTACCATATTAAATAGAAGAAAAGGCCTTCACATATACAACTACCACCACTCCTTTTTAAAACCCTTATTAATACCTTTAATTTGATACCCGTATCGTGCAAACACATTCAGCCCTATTCTTGAATCCATCGCAGAAAATCTACGAATACAACCATCCGCTACGAATACGAAGAATTTGCTATCACTGAACTCATGTGAAACCGAAAAAAGTGCTGCCAACATAAAATGTCAAATTTTGGTTATTCGAAGTCAGCTGAGCGATTGTAAATAAAAAATTTCAACTTAAATTTTAGTTTAAAATTGCATTATATCATTTAAAATAAAAGTTTAGTGCTTAAAATGGATTCCATATCATTTGCAGCTTTGTTAGAAGAAAATGAGCAAGAAAGGCGTGATTTAAAAATTGCGAGGAGTCTTGAAATTAGAAGAGGTTATGTATGTGAAAGGATCCGTGTTTTAATGAACTTATGAAGGTTTTAAAAAATTGTGTTTTATAAAAACTTTCCACCTAAACAAGGCTGCGTTTACCTACGTGCTCGGTGTTATAAATGAAGGAAGTACACCGTTCGGTGGGTCATCTTCAATGACTCCTATAATACGCTTAGCATCGATATTACGTTTTTTTTTGCGGAAGGTAGCTATCAGCACGGAGTTGGAAAAGATTTTGACTCTCCGATGTGTCAGACCACATTTTCCAAAGTTTTGAAAGATGCCTTACTAATTTTCCAAACGCGGCTATGTCCACAACTGATACACTTAGATATGACCAACGAAGAGAAACGTAGCGTAAAAAGGGATTTCTACGAAATGTAATCATGTTTTATAGTTTTTGTAATAATTGTCATTATTATAAGACCCTTAAAAATTTAAATAAATATTTTAGTAATTTAATTTTAATTTAATTCTTTTAAGCTTTCTTCCAAATCTGTGCTCTGTTGCCGATATGCATACATGCATACATATTACAAAACCATTACTTTTTTCCAGGTAGTTGCATATTTTGTTGGTGGCGCAATACTATTTGCAATGTTTTCTCAAAATTTGTTAACCTCCTCCTTTGGGCACTTTGAAAAAGCCTAGCACCATTTCAGGGTGCTGCTGCAACAGCGGGAACAGTGGTGGCGAGTTGTGACAATTTTGGACCTATTATAACAATATATTGCAATATAATTAGTATAAATATCACTTTTAATAATATACTTACATTTTATTTGTTTAATATTCCTTTTTATTCTGAATTTGAGGTAATTTCACTTTTTTCCGCAAGCTGATACGCGTCGTAGAAAATTTGTACGAAACTCTACGATTTGACAGTTCGAGTGAGTTCAGTGAAGGCTTTCTACGAATTTCGATTTCAGTGAACGGACTTTCGTAGAATCTACGAAAATCGAACATACGATGGATTCAAGAATAGGGTTGATTATAGAGTCACACCTGGTCCACATTTATGGCGATATCTCGAAAAGGCGAACACCTACAGAACTAAGGCCCACTCTCTTTTAAAATACTCATTAACGCCTTTCATTTGATACCCATATCGTACAAACATATTTTATAGTCCCCCCTGGTCCACCTTTGTGGCGATATCTCGAAAAGGCGCCCACCCATAGAACTAAGGCCCACTCTCTTTTAAAATAATCATTAACACCTTTCATTTGATACCCATATCGTATAAACAAATTCTAGAGTAACCCCTGGTCCACCTTTATGGCGATATCTCGAAAAGGCGTCCACCCATAGAATTAAGGCCCACCCCTTTTAAAATACTCATTAACACCTTTCATTTGATACCCATATAGTACAAACAAATTTTACAGTCACCCCTGGTCCACCTTTATGGCGATATCTCGAAAAGGCGTCCACCTTTAGACCTTAGGACCACGCCCTTTTAAAAAAATTATTAAAACCTTTCATTTCATAACTATATCATACAAACAAATTCTAGAGTCACCCCTGGTCCACCTTTGTGGCGATATCTCGAAAAGGCGTCCACCTATAGAACTAAGGCCCACTCCCCTTTAAAATACTCATTAACACCTTTCATTTGATACCCATTTCGTACAAACAAATTCTAGAGTCACCCCTGGTCCACCTTTATGGCGATATCTCCTAAAGGCGTCCACCCATAGAACTAAGGCCCACCCCCTTTTAAAATTCTCATTAACACCTTTCGTTTGATACCCATATTGTACAAACGCATTCTAGAGTCACCCCTAGTCCACCTTTATGGCGATATTTCGAAAAGGGCTCCACCTTTAGAACTAAGGCCCACGCCCTTTTAAAAAATTCATTAACACCTTTCATTTGATACCCATATTGTACAAACAAATTCTACAGTCACCCCTGGTCCACCTTTATGGCGATATTTCGAAAAGGGCTCCACCTTTAGAACTAAGGCCCACGCCCTTTTAAAAAATTCATTAACACCTTTCATTTGATACCCATATCGTACAAACAAATTCTAGAGTCATCCCTGGTCCGCATTTATGGCGATATCTTCAAAAGGCGTCCACCTATAGAACTAAGGCCCACGCCCTTTTAAAATACTCACTAACACCTTTCACTTGATACCCATATTGTACAAACAAATTCTAGAGTCACCCCTGGTCCACCTTTATAACGATATCCCGAAAAGGCGTCCACCTATAGAACTAAGGCCCACTCCCTTTTAAAATACTCATTAACACCTTTCATTTGATACCCATATCGTACAAACAAATTCTAGAGTCACCCCTGGTCCACCTTTATGGCGATATCTTGAAAAGGCGTCCACCTATGGAACTAAGGCCCACTCTCTTTTAAAATACTCATTAACACCTTTCATTTGATACCCATATCGTACTAACAAAGTCTACAGTCACCCCTGGTCCACCTTTATAACTATGGCCCACGCCCTTTTAAAAAACTCATTAACACCTTTCATTTGATACCCATATCTTACAAACAAATTCTAGAGTCCCCCTGGTCCACCTTTATGGCGATATCTCGAAAAGGCATCCACGTATAGAAGTAAGGCCCACGGCCTTTTAAAATACTCATTAACACCTTTCATTTGATACCTAATACGTCTTGAGCCTTTGACTGATGGTAATGAAAAAGAAAGAAGTTTATTGTGCAATATGTTATATACTAATTTACAATCGTATGATTATACCGTTTTATATGATGGTAAACGTCACAAAAAGAAATAATAAAAAATGATAATAAGTAATAATAAGTAATCTGGTACAAATAGGTATGATACTACTAATCTATTACATTACAACCCATCTCTTAAGTTGTGTTTAGTGATTATTGAAATTATATTAACATATGAATATTCTCAAAATTTGGTTATTTATAAAGATGTATGTTTTTTTAAATAAACTTTAAAATATCTTTGAAATTCGTTCCTTAGCTTTAGTGGCCGCTGAACGAGGTTCAGGGCGTTTTGATATATCTGGTGCCGATATATCTGACTCAACTTGTTCCTCTCCATTTTCAGCTGTATTGTTTATGCACTGATGAATAACATTCGTTCTGGAAATGGAAGGGCCATCTTCTGACTGCGATTCGGGCTCATTCGGCTTTTCTTTTAAAGTTTCATTGAGTTGTAGCTCTTCACGAGCTCTTATTTGATCGATGTGTCGTTTTATTTCGCGATTTTCGTTAGTTAATAGACATTCATAATTTCTGGGACCATAACACTTTTTAACAACAGCAGGCGACCAACTTGCTTTATTTGGATTCTTGTATGTCCTAACATATACCTTCTGCCCGTCTGAAAGCTTGATGCTACGTTTGCCATTAAAATTTTTAATCATTTTATGTTGATTTACCTCAATCATAGCTTTCGTAACTGGTGGTTTTAATAAATTGAAACGAGACTTCAACTCTCTACCTAACAATAACTTAGCAGGTGACTCATTGGTTGAACAATGTTTAGTGATACGATAATCAAAAAGAAAACGTTGTAAGGAAGTATCAAACTCCATGCTATCTTTGGCAGATATATTAGCGTACAATGACTTTTTTAATGTTTTCACAAAATTTTCGGCTTGACCATTTGTGGCTGGATGTCCAGGGGCAGTAAATACATGGTTAATACCATTTTTTTTACGAAAACCTCAAACTCTGATGACGTAAATTGCCTACCATTATCACTAACCAAGGTGTCAAATAATCCGAACCTACAAATAACTTCACGAATTCGTTTTATAGCAAAAGAGGACGTTAATTCCTTAGTTTTGAAAACTTCTACCCATTTAGAAAGAGTCTATAATTATGAATAAATAAAATGAAGTAATTGGTTCACAAAAATCAATATGTACCCTTTACCAAGCCGATTCTGTTGGTACCCATGGAATTAGTGGGCTTTTTTCAGGGTTTGCCTGTGTCTTTTGACAAGAAACACATTGTTTAACCAAGGCTTCAATATTTTTGTCTATATTGTGCCACCAGATATACGAACGAGCTAGCATTTTAGTCTTCACTATTCCCAGATGAGACTCGTGTAGAATATCCAACACAACTTTTTGTAATTTCAAGGGAATTACGGTTCTGTATCCCCACATAAGACAGCCAGATTCTACTGTTAGCTCAACTGCTTTTAAACGAAAGGTTCAAACTCTTTGCCATTTAGTTGAGATACCGTGCCATTATGAACACTATCAATTACTTTTGAAAGTATCGGATCTCTACGTGATTCTTTTGCAACATCTTTGTAATCTAGCTGCAAGGCATTTACAAAGCCTACGTAATTTATATAGGTGGTATCTTGTTCAGTTCCACCAATCGTTGATTGTGGCATGCGGGACAATCCGTACGCATTATTCAAAGTGCCCTTTACGTATACAATTTTATAGTTAAAACCTGACAAAATCAACGCCCATCTTTGCATACGAGATGCAGCCATAACAGGAAGACCTTTATGTTCACCAAATATCGCCAGCAACGGTTTATGATCGGTACGCAAAATAAAGGGCATACCCAAAAGATACTGTCGCAATTTTGTTACACTATATACAATAGCTAAGGCTTCCTTTTCGATAGTACTATATCTTTTCTCGGCATCGTTTAACGCCCTGGAAACGAAAGCTATTGGCCGCAAATTACTGTCGGAACATACATATGTGAGAGAGTACACCTGCTACCGCCGCATTACTCGCATCAGTCGATAAAACTATAGGCAAACTTGGATCAAAATGTACCAAAACACGATCCGAACATATTTCTTGCTTTATGATACAAAACACTTTTTTGCACTCTTCATTGAAATCAAATTTTGCATCTTTTTTTAACAGTTTATACAACGGTTACATTTTCTGAGCAAAGTTTTGTATAAACATTGAATGATAGCTAGCCATGCCTATGAATGCTTTCAACTCAATAACATTAGTGGGAATTGGTGAATCTAACAAACTTTTGATTCTCTCTCTATTTTTGCTCAAACCATTCTTGTCGATATCGAATCCTAAATAGGAAATCTTATCTTTAAAAAATTCGCATTTGTCGATATTTAATTTGAGTCCTGCATTTTGAATCTTGTGTAAAACTTTCCTAAGCAATTTTAAATGATCTGCAAAGTTTGAACCAGTGACTACAATGTCATCTTGATAAGCGAATACTTTTTCAAATTCACTTAACAGGCAATCAACAGTTTTTTGAAATATTGAGCAGCTGGTTTTACTCCAAAAGGTAGTCGAGTCATTTTGTAAATTCCTTTGTGCGTGCTCCATGTGCAAAGTTTCTGTGATTCTTCGTCTAAAACAAGTTGATTGTATGCATTGAACAGATCCAGTTTGGTGAAGATTTGTCCACCCTGCATCGAGCAAAAATTTGATCAATTCTAGGCAACGGATATTTGAAATCTGACAAGAATCTATTAATAGTGGTCTTATAATCCCCACATACCTTTAATTTACCATTAGGTTTGATTACTGGAACTAGAGGTGTACCCCAATCAGAATGATCAACGGGTATTAAAATGCCACTCTTAACGAGTTCATTTATTTGTAACTCTAACTCTGTTTTCCAGGCTAAAGGAACAGTACGTGGTTCACAAAAAATTGGCGTCGCTTCCTTATCTGTTTTGAGACTTACAGTTCCTAATTTGTATCTTCCTAAACCAGTCTTGAAAACTTCAAAACATTCACTTTTAATTTGATTTATAATTTCACTGTATGAGTTCACGAAATTAACACCAGGCATTGAAAAATTTTTACTTTGAACTAACTCGAATCCAAATGCACGCAAAAAATCTCTACCTAGCAAGGTTGGCCTGTCTGCCTCTGTTACAATTAGTCTTCCAAGAACTTTTTGGCCATAAGTTTTTTCTAAAGTTATATTTTGTGTCAGAAAAACCCTCCAATCAAATGGCCGAGCGGAAGGACAGACGGTCGACTGTGTATACAAACTTGGCGTGGCTTCAACCGATTTCCAGAAAACAGTTATTGTCATAGAAGCTATGACCTTACCAAATTTCACAAGGATTGGTCAATTTTTGTTCGACTTATGGCATTAAAAGTATTCTAGACAAATTAAATGAAAAAATGCCGTTTTGAAATTTTCTCTTTTTTTTGGTATTTTGTAACACCATATCATCACTGGAGTTGAATGTTAGCATAATTTACTTATATACTGTAAAGATATTAAATTTTTTGTTAAAACTTTAACTTTTAAAATTTTTTTTAAAGTCCTCGTCCTCCGATTTTGCTAATTTTTATTTAGAACGCATACAGTAATAGGAGTAACGTTCCTGCTAAATTTCATCATGATATCTGCAACGACTGCCAAATTACAGCTTGCAAAACTTTTAAATTACCTTCTTTCAAAAGTGGGCGGTGCCATGCCCATTGTCCAAAATTTTACTAGTTTTCTATTCTGCGTTATAATAATAAAATAAATGAATAATGAATGAATGAATGAATGAATTTATCCGCCTTTGGTAATGAATTATCGCACTTTTTCTGTTTTTCGAAATTTTCGATATCGAAGTGGGCGTAGTTATAGTCCGATTTCATTCATTTTAAATAGCGACCTGAGATGAGTGCGCAGGAACTTACATACCAAATTTCATTAAGATACATCAAAATTTACTCGAGTTATCGAGTTAACGGGCAGACAGATGGACGGACGGGCGGACATGGCTAAATGAATTTCTATTTTCGCCCAGATCATTTTCATATATAGAAGTCTATATCTATCTCGATTAGTTTATGCCGTTATGGGGTACCGTTATGCGAACAAAATTAATATACTATGTGAGCTCTGCCCAGCTTAGTATAAAAATAGGTAGGTAGTTTGTGTATGGATGCAAAGTTTCACGTTTTTTGTGGTCTGCACGTAAAAACTATAACCACGAATCAGTTATTTCAGCAATATATGACGTAAACGTAAGTATTTGATGAAATTTGAAGGTTCTAGCTGGTAAAATGGGGCAGAAAAGTTTCTTATCTGAACAATCGGTTGTATGAGATATATACTACACATATATACCACCGATCTATAAAAGTTTTTCAGACAACAATTAATGCTCTATACCTTAAAAATTCGGTGAAGTTTTAAGCTTGTAGCTGTTGAAATGGGGCGGAAATCACGGAAAGGTTCTTATCTGAACAATCGGTTGTGGGGGATATATGCTATATATACGACCGATGTCATCCATTTTTGCAGACAATAATATGTGCAATGTACGCAAGCATATGGTGAAGTTTGAAGCTTCAATCTGATAAATTCAGGAAGATATGACAAAAACCCTTTTTTCTGAAAAATCGACTCTATGGGAGATATATGCTATAATTACCCGATTCGGCCGGTTCCGACAAATGTCTAATCGGACACCCAAATATAGCCGCTCACCAAATTTTATCAAGATATCTCAAAGATTGAGGGACTAGTTTGCATACAAACAGACAGATGGACAGACGGACATGGCTAAATCAACTCATCCTGATAATTTCGGTATATTTCCTTAAATTTTAATTTCCTTAAATGACTTACAATTTTGAGATTCGTGACGAAGCTAATATACCATTTCATGAAAGTTATAAAAATTAACTTGGTAGAGGCCAGCAAGATCAAACAAGAGCGTTACGGTCGCGACATAATAAAATAGATAAATTGTGGGGAACTCATTTCCGTACCACACACTGTAAAATTTTCTCACTAAACTGAAAAACCACGTCTTACCGTATCTAAATTTGAATTTGCATCTATCGATATTGCGATCAAAGAAAAAACAATTCTAAACCCTTTTTGATAACTTGAAATAGTTGTAGCGCCACGTTTAACGCTTGTTAAAAAAAAATCCGGTTGAAAAATTGTGCACTAATTATCAAAAAAGGTACCAAATGTTATACTCTGTACAAACACATAACAAATTGGCAATTTATACCATTTTGGCAATTTATTACGCAATGTATCATATAATAAATTGTTATAATAAATTGCCAATTTAAAAAAAAATTTCATAATAAATTGTTTCAAACTGCAAATGCAAACTTGTAAACTGTGTTTATTGAGTAGATTTAAACGTCAGTTTTACGAAAAACCCCAAATGTCAAAGTAACAAAATATCAAATAAAAATAAAATAAATCAGTATTTTGTTAAAAAAGACTGCGAACAACGTAAATGGTGAGTAAATTTGAAATTTTAATAGCCAACCGTCAATCCAAATTGATTCTATGGTACACGTTTAGAATTTTCCATAGTTTTAAAGTTATTATTTTCTTCACAAATAAATTTTAAATTCAAAACACCACTAGCTGTCAAATTAATTTTGTGTAAGCTAAATTGAGTGGTATGAACACCACTTAATTTAAATCGAAATTACCTCAATTTATTTTTCTCTTTAGTATCTGTTTAGAATTACGGTTGATGTTTGTAAAGGAAGGGCAACTTCGTAAAAGATCTTATCAACTACAATTTTAAATAATAATGAAGTAGCCTTACATGAACATATGTAATCGTTTTTGGATCATGCAAGATGCAGTTTATTTGTTGGCTCAGAGGGGTCTTGATACAAGAAAGATGTACATTGTTATCAACAATTTTTTGTGAAGACGCATTGAAAAATTCATTACTACATATGCAAATGCTCTCGAGTTATCGCTGCCCAAAGTCAATGCAAAGTTTTTTAAAGAAGAATACGGAATTTTAAATAAGTATTTTAAGTAATTTTTACGAGATTGTGCCTCTACAATATTACAAAATGTGCCTGCATAATATATTTTTGTGTTTTATAAAAAGCAGGCATGGGTGTCAACCAATGTAATTTATATTGAAATGCTACACACCTTTAACTGTTCTGAAGATATCGCTGCTGAAAGTTGACCATAGCTGGATTTGAATTGCTTACTAAAAAACAGTAAACCTTATACATTTTTTGCTTTACCAGGAATACATTTTTTTACAGCTCACACTTATATTTGAAAAAAGTTTCACAGCAGAAAATAAGCAAAGTTAAAAAATGTTTATTTTACTTCAGGTGTAACTTGAATAGATACAACCTGACGCCGTCAGTAGAAAAAATCCTTCAATATTTTACTGTGTTTTGAAGCTATAAGTATTTCAAAATCAATTATTTTTAAATTTAAGATTTTTCAGTTTTTCGCACAGCCGAAATAACGTTTCGAATTACTTACATAAAACAGCGAAATCCATATATGTAATACTCCTATATTGCTAAAAAAGGCTAGGTATATTCCCAAACATCAGAGTGCCGATATATTGCTGTTTAAACGTTTTTGTTTTTGTATTCTATAATCGAATGTACTTAAATTAAAATTTTTTCTTATCACACTTATACTGCTACAATCACAAAAATTTTATAGGCTGTCTTGTTTTGATATCGAATTCAAAATACATTGCGAGCATTTTCTATTAGCAATATAGGAGTATTACATATATGGCGAAATAAAATTTTTTTACCATTTTTCAGCTGCTATTTCTGATTTTCATAGGGTAATATAAACAATTGACTATGATTTGATCGTACTGACGCAATAGCCTCCATTGGTATCTTCTTTTAATGTTGTATTAACTCCAAGGCAAATATATACGTATGCCTCTACTAAAACACATACACATTCGTACAAAGTGCGACCGTGTCCCTGAAATGTTCTGAGCGTGATTAACCGTGGAAAGGCCAAAACGGCTTCCCATGTTAGATCAACCGGCTCCGTATATGACCGTGGTAATATATGTGTATTTATAGTTATATACATATAATAGTTATAAGTTTTATCGCATAAAAATTGCTTCATAATAATTAAAAAAAAATTCAATAATTTTTGTTTAACGTTTAGATTTTATTTTTCCTTCAGTAATTCTGTTTCCTTCAATAACTATTTCTGAACGTTTACATTTTACGTTGCTTGATAATTATTATGATCAATAAATAATATGTATTTTCGTTCGCATATCCAGTTGTAATTTTAATAGAATTTAGAGTAGATATTATTGATTTCTTTGCTTTAAAGCTTTTAGTCTTTATTTATGGTAGAGACGATTTTGTCCATCCTCAACAAAGTCAGTCAGTGATCTCTTTCTAATAATATCTGATTATTGATTAGCGGGTAAACCAAGTTTTTGATTACTTGTTATCCTTATTCAGTCAAGGCTTCCACGGGAGTGTACCAAGATCACTTTTTCACGAAAGCCTTCGAACTCTCATTTCCTGTTTTTTGCATAATTTATGATGACATGCCGGCCTATTTTGGAGCTCGTTTTCGGGCTATATGCGGTTACTTTGAGCAAGATGGCGGATGCTCTCAAATATATTGGGTACGAAGAAACTCTGGCCCATTAGGTTTGTTTAAGGTTTTGTTCAGCCTTCGCAATATACTAGGCTTACGTTATGTAAAGAGTCATCTTGAGAAGAATCATCAAAATCTCATCTTAATGTTGGTTTCCATAGATTCAAAAAAGTAGAGGACTTAACCTGGCGCCTTTTTCTAGTATCAATTTATCAGATACCAGGTCGAAAAAACCTAACAAGCTTTTTGGCTTCGCAAAAACCAACTAATGAAAATTCTAGGCAGTTCTCCAGATACCGCATTTTACGGACTCCAAATATCGACTGGGACCATCATATAGGCTTCAAGAACTCAAAAAATAATTTCCTCATGACCTTGATTTGGAGGCTGATCGGAACAATGAACGAAAATGCCACAACATGTGCAAGAGTGTATTTAAGATATGGTGGTAACAACTTTTCTCATTACTAAGGGGCAAGCCAAAATTAAAAATGGTAATATTTCGGTTGTCAAATAACACTGGCCTAAGAAATTATGCACTACTTGCCAATGTGCTCGAACATTGAGAGAAAGATAAAAGTGCGCATTCAAGCTTTTGCAGTATATGATCGCACGATCGCATACCTCCCGTGCTTACTCCAATATTTATGATATACCATCACACAAATAACATACCAATATGCTCAAGTCTTGCATAGTGTGATGCCCACAACACCTTTATCTATCGAAATTGTGAACAAAAGAAAAATTAAAATTTTTTTCCTATTGCCAACGGAAAAAACACTTATAGTTCATAATAATTATTATTACCTATGTATATGACACTACTTTATTTTCTCTGTATTTTTCTTGTATTTTCTTTTATATTTTTTGTCGTCCACCCTTCTAGTACGGTTTCAGTACTGGTGTAAGTGTGTAAACTATATTTCAACAAGTAAGGAATGCTAAGTTCGGGTGTAACCGAACATTACATACTCAGTTGAGAGCTATGGAGACAAAATAAGGGAAAATCACCATGTAGGAAAATGAACCTAGGGCAATCCTGAAATGTGTTTGTATGACATGTGTATCTAATGGAAGGTATTAAAGAGTATTTTAAGAGGAGTGGGCCATAGTTCTATAGGTACACGCCATTTAGGCATATCGCCATAAGGGTGGACCAGGGCTGACTCCAGAATTTGTTTGTATGATATGGATATCAAATGAAAGGTGTTAATGAGTATTTTAAAAGGGAGTGGGCCTTAGTTCTATAGGTGGCTGCCTTTTCTAGATATCGCCATAAAGGTGGACCAGAGGTGACTCTAGAATTTGCTTATACGATATGGGTATCAAATGAAAGGTGTTAATGAGATTTTTAAAAGGGCCTTAGTTCTATGGGTGGACGCCTTTTCGAGATATCGCCATAAAGGTGGACCAGGGATGACTCTAGAATTTGTTTGTACGATATAGGTATCAAATGAAAGGTGTTAATGAGTTTTTTAAAAGGGCGTGGGCCTTAGTTCTATAGGTGGACGCCTTTTCGAGATATCGCCATAAAGGTGGACCACGGGACTCTAGAATTTGTTTGTACGATATGGGTATCAAATGAAAGGTGTTGATGAGATTTTTAAAAGGGCGTTGGCCTTAGTTCTAAAGGTGGACGCCTTTTCGAGATATCGCCATAAAGGTGGACCAGGGGTGACTGTAGAATTTGTTTGTACGATATGGGTATGAAATGAAAGGTGTTAATGGGTTTTTTAAAAGGGCGTGGGCCTTAGTTCTATAGGTGGACGCCTTTTCGAGATATCGCCATAAAGGTGGACCAGAGGTGACTCTAGAATTTGTTTGTACGATATGGGTATCAAATAAAAGGTGTTGATGAGATTTTTAAAAGGGAGTGGGCCCTAGTTCTATAGGTGGATGCCTTTTCGAGATATCGCCATAAAGGTGGACCAGGGGTGACTCTATAATGTGTTTGTACGATATGGGTAGCAAATTAAAAGTATTGATGAAAGTTTTAAAACGGATTGGTGGTAGTTGTATATGTGAAGGCGTTTTCGAGATATCGGCCAAAATGTGGACCAGGGTGAACCAGGACAATATCTGTCGCGTACCGCTAATTTATTTATATATGTAATACCACGAACAGTATTCCGGCCAAAATTCCAAAGGTTTTTGATTTCGCCTGGCAGAACTTTTTCATTTTCTTCTACTTAATACGGTAGGTGTCACACCCATTTTACAAAGTTTTTTCTAAAGTTGTATTTTGCGTCAATAAACCAATCCAATTTCCATGTTTCATCTCTTTTTTCATATTTGGTATAGAATTATGGATTTTTTTCATTTTTCGTAATTTTCGATATCGAAAAAGTGGGCGTGGCCCAAGATAAAGTGAGTTCAGATATGTATGTGAACTAAGTTTAGTAAAGATATATCGATTTTTGCTCAAGTTATCGTGTTAACGGCAGAGCGGAAGGACAGAAGGTCGACTGTGTATAAAAACTGGGCGTGGCTTCAACCGATTTCGTCCATTTTCACAGAAAACTGTTATCGTCATAGAATCTATGCCCCTACTAAATTTCACAAGGATTGGTAAATTTTTGTTCGACTTATGGCATTAAAAGTATTCTAGACGAATTAAATGAAAAGGACGGAGCCACGCCAATTTTGAAATTTTCTTTTATTTTTGTATTTTGTTGTACCATATCATTACTGGAGTTGAATGTTGACATAATTTACTTATATACTTTAAAGATATAAAATCTTTTGTTAAAATTTGACTTAAAAATTTTTTTTTTTAAGTGTGCGATGACGAACATCCGATTTTGCTAATTTTTATTTAGCACATATATAGTAATATGGTTAACGTGCGTGCCAAATTTCATCATGATATCTTCAACGTCTGCCAAATTACAGTTTGCATAACTTTGAAATTTCCTTCTTTTAAAAGTTGGCGGTTCCACGCCTATTGTCCAAAATTTTACTAATTTTCTATTCTGCGTCATAAGGTCAACGCACCTACCAAGTTTCATCGCTTTATCCGTCTTTGGTAATGAATTATCGCACTTTTTAGGTTTTTCGAAGTTTTCGATATCGAAAAAGTGGGCGTGGTTGTAGTCCGATTTCGTTCATTTTAAATGGCGATCTGATATGTGCGCCGAGAAACCTACATACCAAATTTCATTAAGATACCTCAAAATTTACTCAAGTTATCCTGGTTACGGACGGACGGACGAACATGGCTGAATGAATTTCTTTTTTCGCCCAGATCATTTTGATATATAGAAGATTTTAAATGAACGAAATCGGACCATAACCACGCCCACTTTTTCGATATCGAAAATTTCGAAAAACCGAAAAAGTGCGATAATTCATTACCAAAGACGGCTAAAGCGATGGAACTTGGTAGGTTGGTTGACCTTATGACACAGAATAGAAGATTAGTAAAATTTTGGACAATAGGCGTGGCACCGCCCACTTTTAAAAGAAGGTAATTTCAAAGTTTAATTTGGCAGTCGTTGAAGATATCATGATGAAAGTTGGCAGGAGCGTTACTCCTATTACTATATGTATGCTTAATAAAAATTAGCAAAATCGGAGAACGACCACGCCCACTTTAAAAAAAAAATTTTTTTTAAAGTCAAATTTTAACAAAAAATTGAATGTCATTACATTATAGTAAATTATGTCAACATTCACCTCCAGTAATAATATGAGCAACAAAATACAAAACTAAAAGAAAATTTCAAAATGGGGGTGGCTCCGCCCTTTTTCATTTAATTCGTCTAGAATACTTTTAATGCCATACATCGAACAAAAATTTACCTGTTCTTTTGAAATTTGGTAGGGGCATAGATTTTATGCCGTTAACTGTTTTTTGTGAAAATGGGCGAAATAGGTTGAAGCCACGCCCAGTTTTTATACACAGTCGTCCGTCTGTCCTTCCGCTCGGCCGTTAACACGATAACTTGAGCAAAAATTGACATGTATTTACTAAACTTAGGTCACGTACTTATCTGAACTCACTTTATCTTGGTATAAAAAATGACCGAAATCCGACTATGACCACGCCCACTTACGAAAATTAAAAAAATGCCATAATTCTATACCAAATGTGAAAAAAGAGATGAAACATGGTAATTGGATTGGTTTATTGACGCCTAATATAACTTTAGAAAAAACTTTGTAAAATGGGTGTGACACCTACCATATTAAGTAGAAGAAAATGACAAAAGTTCTGCAGGGCGAAATCAAACGCCCTTGGAATCTTGGAAGGAATACTGTTCCTGGTATTACATATATAAATAAATTAGCGGTACCCGACAGATGATGTTTGGTGGTCACCCTGGTCGATGTCTCGAAAACACCTTCACATATACAACTAAGGGCCACTCCCTTTTAAAACCCTCATTAATACCTTTAATTTGATACCCATATCGTACAAACACATTCTAGAGTCACCCCTGCTCCACCCTTATGGCGATGTCTCAAAAAGGCGTCCACCTATAGAACTAAGGCCCACTACGTTTTAAATAATCATTAACACCTTTCATTTGATACCCATATCATGCAAACACATTCTAGAGTCACCCCTAGTCCACCTTTATGGCGATATCTCGAAAAGGTGTCCACCTATAGCACTAAGGCCCACTCCCTTTTAAAACCCTCATTAATACCTTTAATTTGATACCCATATCGTACAAACACATTCTAGAGTCACCCCTGCTCCACCCTTATGGCGATGTCTCAAAAAGGCGTCCACCTATAGAACTAAGGCCCACTACGTTTTAAAATACTCATTAACAGCTTTCATTTGATACCCATATCGCACAAACACATTCTAGTGTCACCTTTGGTCCACCTTTATGGCGATATATCGAAAAGGCGTCCACCTATAGAACTAAGGCCCACTCCCTTTTAAAATACTCATTAACACCTTTCATTTGATACCCATATCGTACAAACAAATTCTAGAGTCACCCCTAGTCCACCTTTATGGCGATATTTCGAAAAGGTGTCCACCTATAGCACTAAGGCCCACTCCCTTTTAAAATACTCATTAACACCTTTCATTTGATACCCATATCGTACAAACAAATTCTAGAGTCACCCCTAGTCCACCTTTATGGCGATATCTCGAAAAGGTGTCCACCTATAGCACTAAGGCCCACTCTCTTTTAAAATACTCATTAACAGCTTTCATTTGATACCCATATCGTACAAACACATTCTAGTGACACCTCTGGTCCACCTTTATGGCGATATCTCGAAAAGGCGTCCACCTATAGAAATAAGGCAAACTCCCTTTTAAATACTCTTTAATACCTTCCATTTGAAACCCATGTCATACAAACACATTCCAGGGTTACCCTAGGTTAATTTTGCTAAATGATGATTTTCCCTTATTTTGTCCCCAAAGCTCTCAGCTGAGTATGCAATATTCTGTTACACCCGAACTTAGCCTTCCTTACTTGTTCATATAGATGATAGATGCGCTTAACACAATCGTATGCATTATGAGTAGATTGCACGTACATATTTTTATAGAGAAGGGCAGATCTTGCGACACTAGCGACATCTGACATGAAAAGATAGCCATCTTCCAACTTTTGTTGGAAGAAGAATTTGACAGTTGATTTTGTTAAGGGTGCTTTCACACTTTGCAAGAGAAATTATTTTTCGCACTTGTTGGTACTTTTCTAAAAATTTTCACATTTTAAAACTGTAATTTAACAAATGAATAGAACACAAAATATGTTAGCAAGTATTTTTCTTGTATAGTGAGAATGTTTATGGAAATGCTTCGCGAAATTTTGTATGTGAATGGGCAAGGAGAAATAAACTTAAATTGCCAAGTCTGAATTTCTTTTATATTTAAAAATGCAACATCTTGGTTGATTGTGGCGCTGTTGCTGCTATGCAGATTAAGTTGAACGCATCTATATGAAAAATGTGATTGTGTCTCGGCGATAAGTGCTACGTCGGCACAACCAATAGAGCGTTATGTAAAGGAGTACAGCATGAAATGGATGCGAAAAATAAAAAGATGTCGACCGTCCTCGCCCAACACTTGCATTCAACAATCACACAGCTGATTTTTATAACATACAAATACTATACATACATAGAACATAAAGAAAGAAAACGACAAATGCATACACACACAATGGGGAACAATGACAAGAACAAAGCTTGTTATTTTTTAGTGATAATTTGTGTAAAATTTATTGTTCAAATTAGTTACAAATATGTGATATTCATGTTTATAAATAAAAAAATGTTTATAGTGTCAATAAATTGGCGTCCCCGAAAGAATGTCGAAACGCGTAGAAGAATAATGATATTTTAAGAAGTTTTCATTGAATGTTTGAACGGCCAAAGTAGCTTCTACCCAACAGACACTTACAACTTAAAATGAAAAAAAAAAAATACTTGTCGCGATTTTGTTCCCATGAGATTTAGGCTTCTATTGAAATTTGCGTCGTGCTCCTTATTTCATTATTCCCTGCAAGTGGTCGCTGACTCCAAACGGCAGCTGCAAGCTGAATTTTTACTAATAAGCTTTTCATGGCAGAAATACACACGGAGTGTGTGCCAGACCATTGCCGAGTGGCGACCCTGTTTTGAAAAATTTTTCTTAGTGAACAAATTTTCTAAATTTTTATGTCGCCTTGCCCACTCTGCAAATTAAGAGAGTACAAGTAATACCATGATATATAAACAAATAAAATATACTAGTGTTTCCTTAGAGCACTCGACCACTGATTGATTTCAATCAATCTGGTGAATTTCAGACACCTTGAAAATACGTTAAGAATGCGCTACTATTAAAGACATGTTGAAGAAAGCTAGAGGCCAGTAAACAATTTTACGAAAATAATGAAAAGGGCAGTCTAATAATGCCCAGGGAATATAATTCCGAACTGGCTCACGCCAACTCTCTTCTCTCCCCTCTCCCTGCAAAAAAGGAATTTACGATATCGGTCTATCTGTCCATGCCTACTAATAAAACCAAGGAAATTAGGGATTCATTTTTATATGTATAATCAGGCTTCCGAAACACGGTCGCATTTTGTACGTACGTATTTGTCATTTCTTTGGCAGAAGTATACGTACATATCCGTCTTGGAGCTTAAAATAACATTAAAACAAGATAACCACGGGGGCTATTGGGTCAGTACGATGAAAACATAGTGCCATTGTTTGTATGTTCCTATGAAAATCAGAAATAGCTGCTGAGAAATTGTAAACATATTTTACTTTTGCTGTTTTTCATTAAGTAATTCGAAACCTTATTTCGGGTCTTAAAAAACTGAAAAATTTAAGTTTAACAAGTAAGGAAGGCTAAGTTGGGGTGTAACCGAACATTACATATTCAGCTGAGAGCTATGGAGACAAAACAAGCGAAAAGCACCATGTAGGAAAATGAACCTTGGGTAACCCTGGAATGTGTTTGTATGACATGTGTATCAAATGGAAGGTATTAAAGAGTATTTTAAGAGGGAGTAGGCCATAGATCTATGGGTGGGCGCCATTTAGGGATATCGCCATAAAGGTTGACAAGGGCGGAATCTAGAATTTGTTTGTAGGATATGGGTATCAAATGAAGGGTGTTAATGAGTATTTTAAAAGAGCGTGGACTTAGTTCAATAAGTAGAAGCCTTTTCGAGATATCGCCATAAAGGTGGACCAGGGGTAACTCTAGAATTTGTTTGTACGATATGGGTATCAAATGGAAAGTGTTAATGAATATTTTAAAAGGGAGTGGGCCTTAGTTCTATAGGTGGACGCCTTTTCGAGATATCGCCATAAATGTGGACCAGGGGTGACTATAGAATTTGTTTGTACGATATGGGTATCAAATGAAAGGTGTTAATGAATATTTTAAAAGTGCGTAGGCCTTAGTTCTATAGGTGGACGTCTTGTCGAGATATCGCCATAAAGGTGGACCAGGGGCGACTCTAGAATTTGTTTGTACGATATGGGTATCAAGTGAAAAGTGTTAATGAGTATTTTAAAAGGCAGTGGGCCTTAGTTCTATAGGTGGACGCCTTTTCGAGATATCGGCATAAATGTGGGCCAGGGGTGACTCTAGAATTTGTTTGTACGATATGGGTATCAAATGAAAGGTGTTAATGAGTATTTTAAAAGGGCGTGGGTCTTAGTTCTGTAGGTGGACGCCTTTTCGAGATATCGCCATCAAGGTGGGCCAGGGGTGACTCTAGAATTTTTTTATACGATATGGGTATCAAACGAAAGGTGTTAATGAATATTTTAAAAGGGAGTGGTGGTAGTTGTATATATGAAGGCGTTTTCGAGATATTGACCAAAATGTGGACCAGGGTGACCCAGAATATCATCTGTCGGGTACCGCTAATTTATTTATATATGTAATACCAGGAACAGTATTCCTGCCAAGATTACATGGGTGTTTGATTTCGCCCTGCAGAACTTTTGTCATTTTCTTCTACTTAAGTAGGTGTCACACCCATTTTACAAAGTTTCCATGTTTCATCCCTTTTTTCGTATTTGGTATAGAATTATGGTATTTTTTTCGTTTTTCGTAATTTTCGATATCGAAAAAGTGGTCATAGCCCGATTTCGGCCTTTTTTTTATACCAATACAAAGTGAGCTCAAATAAGTACGTGAACTGAGTTTAGTGAAGATATATCGATTTTTGCTCAAGTTATCGTGTTAACGGCCGAGCGGAAGGACAGACGGTCGACTGTGTATAACAACTGGGCGTGGCTTCAACCGATTTCGCCCTTTTTCACAGAAAATATTTACCGTCCCAGAATCTAAGCCCCTACCAAATTTCACAAGGATTGGTAAATTTTTGTTCGACTTATGGCATTGACAAATTAAATGAAAAAGGGCGGAGCCACGCCCATTTTGAAATTTTTTTTTTTTTGCATTTTGTTGCACCATATCATTACTGGAGTTGAATGTTGACATAATTTACTTATATACTCTAAAGATATTAAATTTTTGTGTGGGCGTGTTCGTCATCCGATTTTGCTAATTTTTATTTAGCACACATATAGTAATAGGAGGAACGTGCCTGCCAAATTTCGTCATGATATCTTCAACAATTGTCAAATTACAGCTTCCAAAACTTTTAAATTACCTTCCTTTAAAAGTTGGCGGTGCCATGCCCATTGCCCAAAATTTTACTAGTTTTCTATTTGCGTGATATGTTCAACTCACCTACAAAGTTTAATCGCTTTATTCGCCTTTCGTAATGAATTATCGCACTTTTTCGGTTTTTCGAAATTTTCGATATCGAAAAAGTGGGCGGGGCTATGGTCCGATATCGTTCATTTTAAATAGCGATCTGAGATGAGTGCTCAGGAACCTACGTACCAAATTTCATCAAGTTACCTCAAAATTTACTCAAGTTATCGTGTTAACGGACGGACGGACGGACATGGCTCAATCAAATTTTTTTTCGATCCTGATGATTTTTAATATGGAAGTCTATATCTATCTCGATTCCTCTATACCTGTACAACCAACCGTTATCCAATCAAAGTTAATATACTCTGTGAGCTCTGCTCAACTGAGTATAATAATTGACAATGAAACAGAGAGGGTAAATTTAGTTCTATTACATTCCGCAATAATTGGAAAAAGTACTCAATTACTGTTCTGCACAGCAAAGGAGTACGAGTAGGAGAGCTGGTAAGCACGTTTGAGCAGGTAGTTGAGGCAAAAATTTTTTTACTGATAAGCTTGTCATGGCAGAAATACACACGGAGTGTGTGCAAAACCTCTGCCGAGTGGTGACCCTGTTTTGAACAATTTTTTTTAGTGAACAAATTTTCTAAATTTTTATGTCGCCTTGCCCACTCTGCAAATTAAGGGAGCACAAGTGATACCATGATATATAAACAAATAAAATATACTAGTATTTCCTTAGAGCACTCGACCACTGATTGATTTCAATCAATCTGGTGAATTTCAGACTACCTGAAAATACGTTAAGAATGCATTATTACAACCAATCTAATAGGCGCTAATATTAAAGACATGTTGAAGAAAGCTAGAGGCCAGTAGAAAATTTTACGAAAATAATGAAAAAGGCAGTCTAATAATGCCCAGGGAATGTAATTCTGAACTGGCTCACGCCAACTCTCTTCTCTCCCCTCTCCCTGCAAAAAAAGAATTTACGATATCGGTCTATCTGTCCATGCCTAATAATAAAACCAAGGAAATTAGGGATTCGTTTTTATATTTATAATCAGGCTTCCGAAACACGGTCGCATTTTGTTCGTACGTATTTGTCATTTCTTTGGCAGAAGTATACGTACATATCCATCTTGGAGCTTAATATAACATTAAAACAAGATAACGACGGGGGCTATTGGGTCCGTACGATGAAAACATAGTACCATTGTTTGTATGTTCCTATGAAAATTAGAAATAGCTGCTGAGAAATTGTAAACATATTTTACTTTTGCTGTTTTTCATTAAGTAATTCGAAACCTTATTTCGGGTCTTAAAAAACTGAAAAATTTAAACTTAAAAATAATTGACTATGAAACAGAGAGGGTAAATTTAGTTCCATTACATTCCGCAGTAATTGGAAAAAGTACTCAATTCCTGTTCTGCACAGCAAAGGAGTACTAGTAGGAGAGCTTGTAAGGTTTGAGCAGGTATTTGAGGTAAAATGAAAATTATGTACAATGCTTTTTTAATGGTATCTAAATATAGAAACGCAGAACAGGCTAAGGGGAGACGGGGATGAAGCAACCATTTAATTGAAAAAAAAAAAATTAATTTTTGTATGCTAAAAATGTTTTTGAGGCACTTTGAAAATTAAATATGTTAAAATTTAATAATTGAAAAATTTAAAAAAAAAACTAGCAGACCCGGAAAATGTTGTTCTGCCCTAAATTTGGTCAATCTGCATGCATTTTAATAAGCTTTTTCCATCTAACTCTGCCCTCGCCCCTCTACACTTTTTCCTAATCTTTGTATTCACACCTCCCTCCGAATTTTTCGCTTCATCTATCTCCATCTTCGTCTCATTATATCTCTTTCTCAGTCTCCTTCTCCTCTCTTTTCTCTTCTCTCAAGTTTTTCTCATTCTTCTTCATATCTTATTGCTAGTCCCAGAGGGTGGTATGTATTTTGTTCCAGTCCCATTCCGATTCTCAGTCCCAGTCCCACTCGAGTGTCAGTCTCAGTCTCAGTCCCAGTCCTAGTCCTACTCTCAGTCCCAGTTCGTCTCCGGTCTACTTCCCGGAAAAAGCATCGTAAATACTAATATAAGCAAATTTATATACCACATTTCAGGCAAATCGAGTAGGACGTATGTAAATAGGTATGTGGGTATTATTAATTCATGTCTTTATTTCGGCTTCGCATGCATATTTATCAGTTTTGCCAGGTTGATGCGACTAAATCGAATATCACAATGAAAATTACTTTAAAGCTCTCAGCAACAGCTTTCATTTAATATCCATAATACACGCAAATTCTACGGTATGCGGGTTCATGTTTTGGCCTATATCTCGAAACCCTAGTCACCCAGCGGTGTAAAACTTACTCTGTACTAAAGCACACATCACCAGCTTTAATCTGATACCCATAATGTAAAAACACATTATAGGTGTATCCGGGTCCACGTTTTGGCTTATATCTTTAGACCCTAGTCACCCAGCGGTGTAAAACTTACTCTGTACTAAAGCACACATCAACAGCTTCAATTTGATACCCATAATGCAAAAACACATTGTAGGTGTATCCGGGTCCACGTTTTGGCTTATATCTCGGGACCCTAGTCACCAATAGGTATGAAAACTACCCTGTACTAAAGCACTCATCAACAGCTTCAATTTGATACCCGTAATGTAAAAACACTATCTAGGCGTCCACGGGCCTACGTTTTGGCCTATATCTCGAGACCCGAGTCACCCAGGGGTATGAAAATTACCCTCCACTAAAGCACTCATCAACAGCTTTCATTTGTGATCCATATTCTATATACACAATCCAGGGGTACCCGGGTCCACGTTTTGGTCTATATCTCGAGACCCTAGTCACCCAGATGTATGAAAAGTACCCTCTACTAAAGCACTATCAACAGCTTTCATTTGATATCCATATTCTACAAGCACATTCTAGGGGTACCCGGTTCTACGTTTTGGCCTACATCTCGCGATCCTGTGCGTCGATCATGAATTTTCTTTGCTATAAACCTCACGGAGCCCGAGACCTTTCCAACGAATGCAACCATGGAAATCGGTTCGTGCTTTCTGGAGCTATAGCGTCACGAAGGAAAACCCGACTTATTTTTATATTATAGATAAGCCAGATTATTTGGTTGGGTCTAAAACTTTGTCACGTGATTGCAAAACAATTTTTTTTTTATTGAAAAAATGTTTTGAGGCACGTTGAAATTTTAAACACAATTATTTATAATTTTTAAAAAATATTGTCAGAAAGACAGAGCGTTTAGATGGGACTTTCTACCTGACAGGTGTTCGACAATATTTTCATGAGTGCGAGTAAACAGCATTATATGCCTGCATGTAAGTCTGAGTGAGGTCGTACATCGGCAGCTCTCTGAGTAGATTTTTTTTTCTTTATTGATTATAGAAAAAAAATTACTATGCATACATTTGTAATTAATCCTGAATTTAAATTTGATAATTACTATTTTACTACTGTCCCTCTGCTCACTTAAATAAAATTTTATTTTTATTAATTTTCACATGCCGTATCTGATTACAAAAGTTAATGAACTAAGTAAACATTTTACATATTTTTTGTTTTGTTTTTTAATCTAAGTGTTTTAAAAGTAAAAAAATATTTAGATTTTTTTATTTGAAATCTGAATTTGTATCTTCAACTGTGAATGCATTACTAACGCCGTCAACGTGTAAACTAATTGCTGATAATATGAGAATGAGAATGAGACAGAAAAAAATGAATTGTGTTAAAAGATAAATTTTTTTCAATTGTTTTATACACATTATTGATTAAAAGTTTTTTTTCGCCAAGAAATATTACTATGTGTTACGTTTTACGCAAATGAGAATTTGCTTTCTATATTTAAATTCAATGCATATTTTAAATTATGTATTTTACAAATTGCGAAATGCAGAAGAAGAACACGTGTTGGTCGTGTTGTTTGACAATTCTCATTCGCAGCCAACACTTTATACTCGAGAGGTTGCCACCCTTTGTGTTGAGAAAAAGGTTAATGGGCGCGAAACCCTTACAACCTTCACTGGCTGATCTCTTCAGCAGTGGGTAATGGACAAAGGCGCACTAAAGGGCGACGCACACATCCTAGTATAGTGGCAATTTCAGCGACACGGTTCACTCTAACCGAGCCAGGTTTAAGGCGTTGTATCCTTTCAAGGTGCCAGCAAAGCGGGGGTATTGTCTTCTTGCAAGAGAACCATATCTCCGATATTAGTCTTACATTTACAACGTTGCTGAAGTTCGACTATGTATTCACGTTGCCATCTCTGCCAGAAGTGCTGATGAATTTGCTGGATGCGCTGATATTTCTGTATATGATTTATATTCCAATTCTCGTAGTTGGGTGAAGGCAACGCAGTGAGAGGCCGACCAATGAGAAAGTGCCCCTGGGTTAAGGCTTGAAAATCATTAGGTGAAGATGAAAGAGGGCATAGTGGGCGGCTTTTAAAACCGACTCTACTTGCGCAAAAAGGGTAGATAATTCCTCAAAGGTAAGGTGGAAATTTCCCATAACTCTCTTTATATGAAATTTGGCTAATTTTACTCCATCTTCCCAAATTCCGCCAAAATGAGGAGCGTAAGCAGGCGAAAACAAAAACTTGATTCTTTCATTACTTCCAAATTCAGACAAAGCATTTTTATTAGAATCGAAGAAACCTTCTCTTGCTTCCGCGACAAAATTACGTCCGTTATCGCAGAATAACCCGGCAGGGATCCCTCGCTTAGAGACAAATCTTCGAAATGTTAGTATGAGAGCATCTTTCGTCTTATCAGAAACGACTTCTAGGTGAACGCACTTAAATCTCCGACAAATGAAAATACATAGATAACATTTTACTACCTTTGAGCCGCGGCCCTTTCTGTTCAATGTACAAAATGGGCCTGCGAAGTCTATGCCGACGGCTCTGAAGGGAAAATTGGTAGTGACACGTTGAGACGGCAAGTTATCCATGATGGGCGTATTGGTTTTGCCTTGTAATCTTCTGCAGGTAACGCAATGGGTAACTGCACACAGTTCTTCTGTCTATGATGACTATGGATAACAAGTGCTGGGGTCCTGCATGCAAATTGCGTCTGTGTTCGTAATCAAAAATCAATTTCGTAGAATGGAGAGACGAATGTAGCAAAATTGGATGTTTTTTGGTAAATGGGAATTCAGAAGCGGCTATGCGACCGCCTACTCTCATTAAGTTTGTGCTTGTGTCATAAAATGGATTAATGACAAAAATGCAGATTTTGCCCCTAGGGCTTTTCCTTTAGAGAGCAATCGTTATTCAGATGGGAAGGATTGTTGCTGCGCCAGACGACACAAATATTGAAATGAGTTACTCAATTCGTCAACTGATAAGCTGCCTATGATTCGGTTGTTCGAGTTTTTTAGATTGTGAATAAATCTAAAGATATAAGCAAGCATATGTTTTAGTTTTAAGAATTTTGAACAGTTTTCAAATTTTTATAAGAGAATTTTCCGTAGCTACTTCACAGAGCATAGCTGTATGCCTGATTTCAAGCAAATTTTTGGAAGACGGTAATGATTTACTTAATACAGGCCACGGGTCTTCGGGTTCGATTAAAAATTTAGGACCGGACTTTCAAATAGGTTTACTAGAAATAAGGTCTTGACTGATTCCCCTTGAAATGGGGTCGGCTGGGTTAAGATGAGTAGGAACATACCGCCAATAGGATACATCGGTTAACTCGCTTATTTCGGCAACCCTATTTGCAACGAATGCCTTTAGTGTTTGGGGGCTGGTGTTAAGCCATCCTAGTACTACGGTAAAGTCACACCAATGTACCTTAAGACTTATTTCACAACGCACAGACTTTAATACGGCTTCGCACAATTTCGCAGCGAGCAAGCTTGGACAAAGCTCTAGCCTAGGTATGGTTGTGAGGTGGGTTTTGTTGAAGGCTGAGGTAAGCTCAGCCGCTCCAGGGTCAGGCGAAGGTCCCAAAAACCTCTACCAATTAATAACACAATTAGTTGTTGTTTTGTTCCGAACACGCGCACACACACGATGCGGCTTTTGCCCTTCGATGCCGGCAGCCTTTGATCCCAGGGAGAGAGATGCCACGGATGATAGCGCAGGAGCGGAGGAAAGATGACGGTACGGGTCGCGGTTCTCAGGGAACGGTGGTGATAATCCTCAAATATCTTACCCCCAGAGAAAGCTTACGGATTGGTTCAGGCGGATTGCGGTGGTACTCCTATGGCTAACGATTGGCGGCTGTGGGCAGGAAGGGCGCATTTTGACCTAGGTGAAGTATAAAGTATCTATTAGTAGTACCCAACGTATAGATGTATTTGTATACATGGGTGCTGGGTAGATTCAGTACTCCTCTCAGGGAGCCTCGGACGAGAGTCCTAGCGACCATGAACGATGTAGTGAAGTCCACCGTTGCATTCGGCTCGGCACCCCAATCAGGAGGCGGGGGAGGGAGATGCTCCTCGGCCACCCTGAGTGAACTGTCCGCGCCTCATGCCATCCCCATTTGTTGCTGGTTAGACCCAGTACTCCTCTCAGGGAGCCTCGGACAAGAGTCCTAGCGACCGTGAGTGGTGTAGTAAGGTCCACCGTTGCATATGGCTCGGCACTTCACCCAGGGAGCGGGGGAGCGAGATGATCATCGGCAACCCTGGGTGAACTGTCCGCGACAAATGCCACCCGTATTGATATGTATTGTGCCAGGCATGTCCCTCAAGTGGAGCCCAGGACTGGTCCTGGACGCGCCTTGGGGAACTACCCGTACCAATCCGCTCTTCAAGGTAGAAACGGAGCGTATCCCCTTCTACCCCGTGGGACGTTCTGCAAAGGTTTGTTTCCCATAGGTGAGGGGGGGGGGGGAGATCCATGAGCCCGATGAGTTCGTTGAGAGTCTTCCCCGTTCACCTTGGGACCCCTTTGATACCTACCATTGTAAGTTGGCCTCAGCCTCACTTACCTAGGTGAAGTATGCAGTGAGTGATGGCGTTTGCCATTTCATACTTGTTAGCGTATAAAATGGTTAAGAATTCAGCTCATCAATAACTCCTCGTTATGATAGCGTATGAAAAATGTACGCCAGATAGTCAGTTCCACACGTGCTGAATATGTTTGGTTGTTCACTGTTGGTACTTGGCATACTAGGTGCGGGTGGTTGTTCGCTGTGCAAGGCGATCGTAGGGTATGTATATTTAAATGGCATATTATGTGCGGATGGTTGTTCGCTGTGCATGGCGATCGTAGGGTATGTATATTTAAATGGCATATTATGTGCGGATGGTTGTTCGCTGTGCAAGGCGTTCGTAGGGTATGTATATTTAAATGCTAGAGAATGTACATATTTAATGTTAGGGCTTGTGAGTGGGTTATTGTGACGTAGCATTTTGCTACGTTACAGTCCCCCTCCCACTTCAGGGAAGAAAGGATTCGGCATTCGGGAGTTTGTGGCCTTAAGGCCTGCACTGCCGTGGACCAATTGGTCCCGGTAAATTTTACCGCCTCGGAGGTGGCGTGGCCGACGTACGTGTGTGTTTTTGTTGTCCGGTATTTCCCTTTATTCATATATTTACTTATATATATTTTTTTTTTTTCTTTGTCTAAACTTGTATATAAATCAGCATAAAAAAATATTGTACATTGTATTATTTTTTTTGAATTTTAAATATTTAACGAGCTCGTGGCCATATACATATATATTCAGATTAAAACCCGGATAGATTTTATATATATGTATATATTTTAAATTTTATTTAGTCGATATTTCGACCTCAATCTGAGGTCATTCTCAAGACTGTAAAAAACAAACATGAAACATTAAAATCATAAATAATATAAAAACCTATTTATAAACTTACACTCTTGGGTGTAGCTTGTCGACTAATTTTACACTATTAAACATAAGTACAAGAAGGCAATAGAACCGAAAAAGTAAACATCCAAAAAATATACAGTAATGGTAAACAAATTTTTACACAAACAGCAATACATTAAACTAACTAAATAATAGGCGAAACTCTCATAGTGCTCTCCTGTTGCTCCTGTTGATCAGTTGGCGGTATGCCGACGCGCATTTTTCCGTATCTGCTTTGTAGTTCATTCGTTTCTCTCTAGGTTCGTTAATAATACACAACATCTCAAGTGTGTATCTTTTGTTGTAATGCTTCTCCTGTTGCATTATTGCTACGTTCTCAAAATCTGGAGTGTGCCCGGTTTCTCTGCAATGCTGACTTAAAGCTGTTTTGTTTTCATTAGGGTGGTCGCGATTTTTTAAATTTGATTTATGGGCGGAAATCCTTGTTTTTAATCTGGACTTAGTTGTACCAACATATACCTTCGGGCATACGTAGGACCCGTCATTTTTGCAAGGAATCCGGTATATAACGTCCGATTTGTCATATGTTTCTATTTTGCTTTTTGTATTACTGAATATTTTCTGGACGGTATTATTATAAGTAAATGCTATTTTAAATCTCTCACGGTCATACATTTTGGAATATTTCATTCTATTTGATAGCCCCGGAACATGCGTGGATGTCTTATATATTTTATTAGTTTTATCATTAAAGGTTTGATTGGTGTTAGCTTTTGTAAAATAGTCGTGAATATAGCCTCTTATTAGACCTAAAGGAAAATCGTTGTCTTTCAGAATTTTCGTAATGATTTCTATATTTTTTCCATGGTATATCGTATCACTGATTGATAAAACTCTCTTGATAAAGTTTTTGGCTGTGTTGACTATGGTTGATTTGTCGTGCTTTGAATAAAAATTTATCAATCTGCCCGATGCAGTGGGTCTTTTGTACCAATCAAAGGATAACTTATTATGCTTTCTTACTACCAGCGTATCTAGATATGGTAGTAATCCATCTTTTTCAATTTCAAATGTAAATTTGATAGTTCTATTGTAGCTGTTTAATAGATTTATCATGTCTTCCACTGAATTCGTTTTCACAATGGCAAACAGATCTTTAACATATTTTGTTAGCAAACGGGGCTTTTGAGACGCATCCTCTTCAAATTTTGTTAGCAATTCCTCCATTACTATGTCTGCTATGACCGGCGATGCCGGTGACCCCATCGGCATTCCTACACGCTGTTCATATATTTTATTGTTGACTTTAAAATACCTATTTTCTTTAATACAAAAACGCACGACTCCCAAGAACAGTTCTTTGGTCAGAGTTGTATGGGGTTCTATCAGATTCCATTTGGACGATATAATTTCCAAGGCATGATCCACAGGAATACTGGGAAATAGCGAAACAACATCGAATGATACTAGACTCTCATCATCAAATATGTGCGTGTCTTTTATTTTATTCTTGAATTCAATAGCGTCTTTGACATTATATTTTGATGATTTCGTAATATTTTTGAAAACCGAAAATCAGTGAGCGTGACAGATTTATTTTAGATACCCTACAATCGGCAAAGATGTTCCTTAAGAAGAACAACGACTTATTGGTTCTGAATGCCGAAAAAGGTAATGCTACAGTCTTGATGAAAAAATCAGATTATGAAATGAAGGTGCAGCAAATGGTTAATGACATTTCTGCATATCGCATTTTGAAGCGTGACCCTACCAATAAGTTACAAGAAAAAAATAATGAAATTGTTGAGAAATTATTCAAGAATAAAATGATAGATACAAAGGAGAGATATAAACTTTTGAGTAAAACGGCTAACGCGCCAAGATTATATGGTCTCCCAAAGATCCACAAGGAAGGAGTTCCCCTAAGACCCATTTGTTCGTCTGTTAACTCCCCTTCGTACAGTTTATGTAAATATGTTGTTAACGTCCTCAAAAATATTACGAAATCATCAAAATATAATGTCAAAGACGCTATTGAATTCAAGAATAAAATAAAAGACACGCACATATTTGATGATGAGAGTCTAGTATCATTCGATGTTGTTTCGCTATTTCCCAGTATTCCTGTGGATCATGCCTTGGAAATTATATCGTCCAAATGGAATCTGATAGAACCCCATACAACTCTGACCAAAGAACTGTTCTTGGGAGTCGTGCGTTTTTGTATTAAAGAAAATAGGTATTTTAAAGTCAACAATAAAATATATGAACAGCGTGTAGGAATGCCGATGGGGTCACCGGCATCGCCGGTCATAGCAGACATAGTAATGGAGGAATTGCTAACAAAATTTGAAGAGGATGCGTCTCAAAAGCCCCGTTTGCTAACAAAATATGTTGACGATCTGTTTGCCATTGTGAAAACGAATTCAGTGGAAGACATGATAAATCTATTAAACAGCTACAATAGACCTATCAAATATACATTTGAAATTGAAAAAGATGGATTACTACCATATCTAGATACGCTGGTAGTAAGAAAGCATAATAAGTTATCCTTTGATTGGTACAAAAGACCCACTGCATCGGGCAGATTGATAAATTTTTATTCAAAGCACGACAAATCAACCATAGTCAACACAGCCAAAAACTTTATCAAGAGAGTTTTATCAATCAGTGATACGATATACCATGGAAAAAATATAGAAATCATTACGAAAATTCTGAAAGACAACGATTTTCCTTTAGGTCTAATAAGAGGCTATATTCACGACTATTTTACAAAAGCTAACACCAATCAAACCTTTAATGATAAAACTAATAAAATATATAAGACATCAACGCATGTTCCGGGGCTATCAAATAGAATGAAATATTCCAAAATGTATGACCGTGAGAGATTTAAAATAGCATTTACTTATAATAATACCGTCCAGAAAATATTCAGTAATACAAAAAGCAAAATAGAAAAATATGACAAATCGGACGTTATATACCGGATTCCTTGCAAAAATGACGGGTCCTACGTATGCCCGAAGGTATATGTTGGTACAACTAAGTCTAGATTAAAAACAAGGATTTCCGCCCATAAATCAAATTTAAAAAATCGCGACCACCCTAATGAAAACAAAACACCTTTAAGTCAGCATTGCAGAGAAACCGGGCACACTCCAGATTTTGAGAACGTAGCAATAATGCAACAGGAGAAGCATTACAACAAAAGATACACACTTGAGATGTTGTTTATTATTAACGAACCGAGAGAGAAACGAATGAACTACAAAGCAGATACGGAAAAATGCGCGTCGGCATACCGCCAACTGATCAACAGGAGCAACAGGAGAGCACTATGAGAGTTTCGCCTATTATTTAGTTAGTTTAATGTATTGCTGTTTGTGTAAAAATTTGTTTACCATTACTGTATATTTTTTGGATGTTTACTTTTTCGGTTCTATTGCCTTCTTGTACTTATGTTTAATATTGTAAAATTAGTCGACAAGCTACACCCAAGAGTGTAAGTTTATAAATAGGTTTTTATATTATTTATGATTTTAATGTTTCATGTTTGTTTTTTACAGTCTTGAGAATGACCTCAGATTGAGGTCGAAATATCGACTAAATAAAATTTAAAATATATACATATATATAAAATCTATCCGGGTTTTAATCTGAATATATATATATATGGCCTCGAGCTCGTTAAATATTTAAAATTTATAAATCTAAGGCCGAAAATAATCAGAAGATAATTATTTTTTTTGTTTATGAAAAAAAAATTCTTTTAGCTTAATACTAATTAATTGAAATTCATGTGTAAGTCTCCTTTTTTCTTTTGTAGGAGTGTTTGTATAAAGTTGAACATTTTGTTTGAAAGGTATTTTGCAGTAAAAGATGGGTATATATTTGAACAATAAATTTTTTTTTTTTTTAGTTTTAGAGGTAAACTTTTATGATATATAAGTAACGTACAATCATTCATCGAAAAAAAATTGTCTTATATTTACAATTGTTAACAAAAAATATTTGTGACAATGATTTGCCCAAGCTAACAATAAAAACGCAAAGGCATATTATGCGGTTTGAGGAATGGTGTGTATTACTAAGAAAATAGATCTCATTCTCCACGTGTGGTTTTTGTTTTTTTTTGTTTTTGGTAGTAACAATTCATAGGTTAGGTTAGGTTAGGTTGCAAGGGCTGAGCTGAGCACTATGGTAACAAGCTCACTACTTAGGCCACCAATGGGCCCATTGTAATACCCTGTACGGTCTCAAAAAAGGACCCCAACCCTGCCTAAAGCGGGTCAAACCACCTCGTGGAAATTATAAATTTTTCCAGAGCCTTTACTTCATAGAAAGAGACCTCAGCGAGGTCATGTAGAAAAGGTTTACCGAGGATAGCCATCCTACGCCTACTAAGCGCTGGACAGTGACAGAGAAGGTGCTGGACGCTCTCTTCCTCTTCTGTACATCTGCAGCTGCGACAATAGTCGAAGATCGCTACCCCCATTCTAGCACCGTGCGTCCCTATTAAGCAATGCCCTGTTAGAACCCTTATCAGGGACGATAGAGCTGATTTGTTTAAAGTCAGAAGCGCTTCTGTGCGCCCCTCGTCATATGAGGGCCAGGTTTGCCTGGATGTCTCACACGAAGATATGGCTGACCATAGTCCATTTGCGATTCTTAAAGTGCTTGTGCTCACACGAAGCCTGAAAGTGGCCATGGGTATGCCTACCGAATCATTTCCCGGAAGGATATGGTCGGTGGTGCCTCTTCTGGCCAGCTCGTCTGCTCTGCAATTGCCTTCAATATCCCTGTGCCCAGGTACCCATATAAGGCTGATACTGAAGTGCTGAGCCATCTCGTTAAGAGATCTGCGGCATTCAGTGACCGACTTTGCGTTGTCGACGAATGAGTCCAGGGCCTTTAATGCGGCCTGGCTGTCAGAGAAAATAAACACCCGTTTACCATCCTTAGGCATAGACCCGAGATGGTTCACAGCCCTATGTATTGCCAGCATTTCCGCTGGGTAAACACTACAGTGATCTGGTAGGCGAAAAAAGACCTCTAGACCCAGATTTGGCGAAAAAAGGCCTGCTCCCACCTTCCCGTCAAGCTTAGAACCATCCGTGAATATGTTGATAGCACCCGGTACCGTATGTTGCCTGGTATTCCAGTCCTGTCGCCATGGTATATATATACTATAATTTTTAACGAAGACGTTATTTGGCGTGCAGTAGTCAGTGCGCGCCGGTATTGGGACTGGGACGCTCGTGCCGTGGATTGTCGCGTGTCCACTAGATCCATTTGACCAGAGACCTGTTTCCCTTATGCGTAGAGCGGCGATGACCGCTATTTCCTTCGCCACCAGGTCAAGAGGTGGAAGGTATAGAATTGTGTTGAGTGCTTCAGAAGGAGTGGAGCCGAGAGCCCCGGTGATGCAGAGCTCCGAACTCCGTTGCATCTTTTGAAGCGTCTTAAGATAGGTAGTTTTAGCTAGTGCAGGCCACCAGACCAAGGCACCATAAAGAAGAATCGGGCGCACAATGGCTGTATAAATCCAGTATGTCACCTTGGGGGAGAATCCCCAGGAGGTGCCAATTGCCCTCTTGCAGGTGAACAGCGCTGCTGCTGCCTTCTTGCATCGCTCCACTATATGGTCACTCCATAATAGCTTCCTATCCAGAATTATTCCCAAATACTTGACTCGATCGCTAAACGCTAAAAACGTAACCCCAATTCTTGGCGGCGTTATACCTCCTCGTGAAGAGGCCAAGCTCGGTTTTGTCCGGGTTGACTTCCAAGCCTGTGGCTGTGGCCCAGTGCGAGATTTTGGATAGTGCCCCTTCCATTAGGTTGCATAGAGTTTGCGGAAATTTTCCCCGCATGGTGACGCAGATGTCAACTGCATACGCGATCACTTGGTGACCTTCCGATTCCATGAGGCGGAGAAGTTGGTTGACGGTAACCACCCAAATTAGCGGAGAGAGAACACCTCCCTGCGGAGTGCCTCTGCCGACCGGTCTGCGGATCACGCATCCACCTAGCTCAGTTCTAATCTGCCTACGCGTAAGCAGATTGTATATAAACTCCACCAGGCACGCGTCCACCCCCAGATCGGTCAGGGCCGAGGTGATGGACTCAGGGAGAACGTTGTTGAAAGCACCCGCTATATCTAGAAATGCCACCAATGTGTATTCCTTGAGGTCTACTGACCTTTCGATAGCGGATACCAGTGAGTGCAAGGCCGTATCAGTTGACCTGCCCTTAGTATAGGCATGCTGTGCTTGCGAAAGAAGCGACGGCTCAATCCTCCTACAGATGTGGTCCTCTAGAATTCTTTCAAGCGCTTTAAGCAGAAAAGAAGATAAGCTTATAGGCCTATAATCATTTGGTTTAGAGTGGGAGGGTTTCCCTGCCTTGGGGATAAAGACCACGTTGACTTCCCTCCACGATACTGGTACGTAATTTAGCCCAAGACAACCTATAAACATCCCTTTAATCCAGGGCCTTATAAGTTTGGCAGTATACTGGAGCTGAGCCGGAAAAATGAAGGTCTGTAAAGCCCAATCTATCCTTTTATCACCTGTGTGTTCGCTTATCAGCTGATCATTAGGTGACCCTCCGCTGACAATACTTGAAGACACGCCCGTTCCTACTGGGAAGTGCGTATCCATTAGCAGGTTTATGTTTTCAGCGCCGGAGTCCGTCCAGTGCCCATCCGGCTTTTGGACGTAACTTAGCTGAGTTGGAGATTTCGATAGCACCTTCCTTAACCGAGGCCGCGGATGCGGATTCAATCCTGCCGCAGAAATCCCTCCAGGAGGATCGCTTTCCATTCCGGATTGCTTTTTTATATATATTTATCTTCGCTTTATAAGCAGCCCATGAGGATTCATGTCCATCATGCTTTGCTTTATTGAAGGCCGCCCTACATGACTTTCTAAGTTTATCAAGATCAGACGACCACCATGGTGGTTTGTGAGTGTCCAAAACCTTTTTAGCCGGGCAAGCCCTATCTAAAGCATTCCTGCAATTTTGACTGAAATTGTTTACAAACACGTCCAGCTCCTCCTCGCTTTCTGGGACTCCTACCTCCTCAGATAGCTTTTTACCTACAATCTTCTTATAGTAGCCCCAGTTAGTTCTTCTAATATTTTGCATATACTTAGGACTTGCGTGCGCCTACGATATAGAAAAACTTATATATCTATGGTCAGAAAAGGAGTGCTCCTTTAGAACCCTCCATGAAACGATAAGGTCACTGAAAGAGTCTGTGACCAGTGTTATGTCAAGGACCTCTTTGTGGTTCCTCGTAATGAAAGTGGGATCATTTCCCTTATTACATATACTCAGGTTAGTGCCTAACAGATAGTTGAATAGAGACTCACCTCGGTCATTTGTATCTCTGCTGCCCCACTGGGCGTGATGAGAATTGGCGTCGCCTCCGAGCAACATAAAGTCGTTTCGTGGATTTGCCGCTCTCACGAACTCCTTGAAATTATCCGGTGGTAATGAGCCTTGGTGATCGTGCGCTAGGTAGGAGGAGGCAAGTTTAAAGCTCCTCCCTAGCCCCTCGACGCTGACAGCTGTCAAATCCTTATCGCTATAGTTAGGTAGAAGAAAAACATTAAGAGTATACTTAGCCAATATACATGTGCGAGGCTTACCCTTTTCCTGAGCGCTATAAAGCTTATACGCTGGTGTCCGCAGGCCACAGATCCTATTGCCAGTGATCCACGGCTCCAGGACTAGAACGATGTCTACCACACCTGAATACAGGTGCAGTAGGAGTGCAGCTGATGCTGCTTTGCAGTGATGCAGGTTTATTTGGAGGACCCGGATCACTGCTTGATTGTGCTCTCTTCCGTGAGCGTTGCGTCGGAATCGCCATCCTCCAGAAGCTGACCCTCAGAGTACAACCCTCTGAGAGCCAAGCTTCCGCTCGAACTTGCCGAAGCATAGCCACCAACTTCTTCGCCCTCGTCTACCTCCATTTCGTCTTCACTGGGTGGGAGTTCAGCCACCTCCGTACGAGATGCAAGGTTTACCAAGGCTTCGACGTCAGCCTTATAAACCTTAAGGCTTATATTTTTGAAGCCGTAGCTTACCTTGAAATCCTGCCTTTTCAACGCTTCGACGCTTGCGCTGTCGAGCAGCAGGACTATCTGCATCGTGGTCCGTTCAGTCTTCTCCACGCTAACCACCTTCCAGTTTTGGGTCGGTAGACCCGGGTTGTACTCCTGGAGCAGTTCCAGGATATCAGCGGGGTCCGTTGGCGTCACTGGAACCCAGGCTCGCGCCCTTGGTCGTAAGGGGATGTCACACGCCTCCACTACCTTGAGGCGCGCGCCCGGATACACCTCCCTTATCAGCGAAACGGTGGCTTTATAAAGCTTCGCCGACCTGGCATCGTCACACGCAATTAGTTTTATATTGTCCTGGAACCACCCCGCATCGGTATAAGAAGGCGGCGGACCAGGGTTATCTTTTTTGACGTTAACGGCCACAGTAGCGAGCGCTGCCTCAATCCACTTCCACATCTGTTTCGGGATCCTGCCATCTTCGCTGCTCTCGTCCATAACACCAATGATCTGCCGATCCTTGGCTATTTCGGCGAAAGACCGAGTCCAGCCTCCCTGCACCTTGGCCCTTTTCGGCGCCGTAGGGTTGGTTTCATCTATATACCGCTGGCGCTTCGAGGCTTCATCGCTCTCGAACCAGTCCGACCTGAACTCCGGCAATATTTGCTTCGCCCAAGCAAGATCACGCTGAGCCTTCGCCCAGTCCTCCGCGGAAACTTCCCCCTCCCTAACCGGCGAGGAGGTATTCCTACGCAGGATCCGGGCAGCCCAGCGCTTGTCCTGATGACTGGGCTTTTTTACTCCCTTGACCCTGGAGCCGCCCCCCCACACCCCTGGAGCCCCCAGTTGCCAACCCGCCAGACGCTTGACGCTGAGTAGCAGCCGTGCTGGTGGCTCCGAGATGGGCGGCAGCCGCCCCAAGGCCTCCCGGTCGGTGGCCCCTCCCCGAGAGGTACCGACCTTTGGAGTACCATGGCTGGATTTTACCTCAGCCCTTTCCTGCCTAGATTGGCCCTTGGCCATATAGCCAACCCCTCCCCCCACCCTGAGGCCCCCAGCAGTTGACCCACCAGACGCTTGGCGCTGTGTAGAGGGTTTGCTGGTGGGGGCCAAGGGAGGGGCGGTAGTGGCACTGATGACCTCCCGGTCAGTACCCCCTCCATGAGAGGTACTGGCCATCGGACTGCTCGAACCGGATAAACTCTCGGCCCTTTTCTGCCTATCTGCCGCTGCAGCAGCGAACCTCTGAGGAGTTCTCTCAGCTAGTTTTAGGCCCGGCTGAGCCGTAGCCTTTGCGGAGCAAGCTCCTAACGACTTCTTCTTTGGAGAGTCGCCCTCCTTACAATTATTTAAAAATTTTTCCTCCATACTATAAACCCACGCGTAGCGGAGAAGGGGAAAGGTCCACCCGGACAGAGATCCGCGATGTCCGGGTAAGGCTTAATAGCATCGAAGGTCGCCCGGTATTCGATGCACTCCGTTAACGACTGGGCTATTTATGGCCCCCAGCCAGGTTGATCCTCGGCACGGGTCGTATAACACCTTGATCCAGCCCATTTAAGGGGAGAGAAAAAGGAAAAGGAAGAAGAAGGGAAAAAGGGTTTGAGGGGAGTGGGAAGAGAGGTCGAATTAGCCGCCGAAGCGTTACCAGGTGCCACCGCGAGGAGGCTCCGCCCCTACATGAGGGAGGGAGGGTGTAAAAACACCTACGAGTCGACGGTTTGGGGTGACGCCGGTGAGTGCAAACACCCCCATGAAAGGCACCTAACAATACATATAACAGTATATATATGAACAATTCATATAACAGTATATTCTTTTCTTCTTACTAGTAGCGTGTATAAACATATTTTTTATCTGTGTGTATGACTTTATATAAATAAAAAAGAAATTTAACTCCTTAGTTTTCTAAGGTTGCATGGATTTTTGTTTTTTGTTGTTGTTTTTTTTTTTTGTTTTGTTTTACAATTTGACCATGCAATAAAATAAAGTAAAGAAATAATTAAAAAAATATAAAAAATATTGAATGCATCGGAGCCTAAGGTTACGGTGGTGCTCAGGTTAATCCTTATATTTCATTATTCTCTTGTGCTCCGCGATCTTCACTAAAGCGTGGTCCGCGTCCATCTGCGTGCAGTACACATGCTGTTTGCCATATCGAAAGTGCCATTGGGGCGTATTCTTCTTTGGTCGCTTCACGCAGTCTAATTTTTTGAATGTTTTCTCTTTGAGATTTTCGCTTGTCTTTTCCGGTGCCTCTGCTTCGGTGGGTCGAGCTGTTTCGTCTCCTACCTTTTTACGGTCGGTTGTGTTGTCTGCGCACTCGCTTATGCTTAGCAGCGGGTGTACTGTTTGCATCAAGTTGGGATAACGCCGTGGAATATTTGTACCCGCTGTATTATCGTCTTGTTGGGTGGCCATGGCCATTCCTTTGCCTTTTGTGGTGAATCCGGTGGGACTGGCTGACGCATCGTAATCTGTAATGATAAGAGCAGATTTATGTACGTGTTGTGTTAGGTGGTGAGCGTTCGTCAGCGTAGGGTTTTAAGTCCTGTAGATGTGTATGCGCTGTCCGTTTGTGGTGCTCTTCGGTGTGTTTCAGTTGGACAGTATTGGATGATATGTATTTTTCTACCACATAGGATCCGGAGAACTTTGGTGCTAATTTTTGTGTAAATTGATTGACCGCGGAGTAGAGCGGATGCTCTCGTTTCATCACCTTTTCCCCAACCTGTGGTTTCCAGGGTCTACGGCGGAGATCGTAGTATTTTTTTTAGATTCTTCTTGATCTCTTCCCATGGGTCGGTTATTGTTGGGGATACGGTCGGTGATTCTTCGGGGCGGCGCCTTCGGTGCGTATTTGCTAGGCTGTCGCGATGTTTCTGTCAAAGTTGATTTCAGCAGCCGATGCTTGGGTTGCTTCGTGATGTGCTGTGTTCATAGCGAAAGCGATTTGCGGGATTTCCCTGTCCCAGGTGCGGTGATCGGCTTTTGAGCGCTGCGCTATCATGGTCTTGATTACCCTGTTAGCTCTTTCGGTCTGGTTTTCGTGTGGGGCGTATGCGGATGTGAATTTGTGGGTTATTCGATGTTCGTCGACTTCAGCATTTATTACCTGTTGCATCGCTGAGTTCCGTGGGTAATATCGCTGTTTTAGTGGGCGATCATGTTTCAGCAAGATTACATGTTCTGCTGCCCTGCTGGGACCAGTTATTCCCCCGAATATCCGTTGGTGGTGGTTTAAAAAAACTGCGAATTCGGCATTTTGAGTTGCTCTTAAATGTCACAGTACTTAGTTTTGCAATTATGGTGTTCTGGGTTGGCGTGGCTGGCGGTAATAAGTTTCCATCTAAGGTGAGGGTGAGCCCCCTTTCCCTGAGAAAGTCCATGCCTAGAATCATGTATTCGGCCAAATTAGGCAGGGTGGACACTCGCATGTGGGTCGCTTTATTGTTACAGTGTATGGTTACTTGGTAGGTGTACGAACCAACAACGCACGTCCGATCGGCGAGCTGTACGTTGCGGACGCAGGGTGCGCATGCTATTTTCTTGCCTTCCAGATGCTTACGTATAGTGTCACCTACGTAGGTGAGCGTTGCGCCGGTGTCCACCAAGGCTCGGACGTTTAACCCTTCGATGGTGAGTTTGACGTAGTGACGGCCATCCATTGTTTCATTCGGCGTTTGTTCGTCGATGGCTGCTGATTGTGGTATTTTCCCGTGTCGTAGCCTGACGGTAGTCAAAGTGCTCGCCTTAGCGCACCTACAATCTATGGACGGGACGTTGTCCCGGCCACATCTGGAGCAAAATAGTCTTCGGGCTCTTCGGCATTGGTAGCGCATATGTCCTCGTTCCTTGCATCTCCAACAGGATTCCACTCGGCTATATTCTTCGGTCAACGGTGATAAATAATGCGCTGTTTGTCTGCTTTGTCTGGTGGCCTCCAATTGTAGCAACTCGAATTCGTCGGTGAGCTCCATCAGCTCTTCAATAGTTCGGAACTCGCTACGTTTTGCGAATAACCGGTATTCGACACGAAGCCCGTCGTTAATGCGTTCCAGGTGGTTCTCTTGTGACATAATTTGATGTTGTCGGATCATGGTTTGCATGGCGAGAATATAATCCTTTGCCTTTTCTCGCCCCTGCTGTCTCCTCTGGCGTATGGCATCCTCTAGGTGGTTTAGATGCCGTCTGGGTAGGAAGAATTGCTCGGAAGCTGTGCGGAACTGTGCCCACGAGAGTATCTCGGCTTTGCGTACGCGGAACCATTGCAATGCCTTGCCGCGCAACGTCTCTGGCAGCGTTGGCAGCAATCTGTCCAATGGAATGCTATAGCACTCGGCCAGCTCCTCAGTTCTCTCCAAAAAGTCATAAAGCGTTTCTCCACCCGTGAAATGGACATCCCATCGGCGGACCGTATTCATTACTTCGGCGTCGGTTAACTCGGTACGGGATGGTGAGGGTCGTTGATTGGTCTTTGTAACTGCAGATGGTTTAGTCACATGGATGGATGGAGGTTGGTCGAGGGGGTTTTAATTTGGCTACTTTCTTCTGCCTTGATTTCATCTTCAACCTCTCTCAGTAGATTTTCAGTTGACTCGCGATTTCGCTTTGCCTTGACGTAGGCACTGAGCGCTATGCGTAGCTCAGCGACAGTGCTGCCGTTAACGAATATCCGGTATCTCTTGCACTCCTCGATTAGCCTCTCTTTCTTCAGCGAATATATCCAGTTCAAGCTTCGGCATTCACTAGGTTGGTGTTGTCCTCTGATTGTGGTTGCGTGTTCGGTGGCCCATCCCCGGCGGGCTGGTGCTTGTTGTTGCTTTTACACTTTCCTCTCCGGAGAGGGGTCCCTGCTCGGGTTTGTCGAAGGCTGAGGTAAGCTCAGCCGCTCCAGGGTCAGGCGAAGGTCCCACTAACCTCTACCAATTAATAACACAATTAGTTGTTGTTTTGTTCCGAACACGCACACACACACGATGAGGATTTTGCCTTTCGATGCCGGCAGCCTTTGATCCCAGAGAGAGCGATAGAGAGAGATGCCACGTATGATAGCGCAGGAGCGGCGGAAAGATGACGGTACGGGTCGCGGTTCTCAGTGAACGGTGGTGATAATCCTCAAATATCTTACCCCCAGAGAAAGCTTACGGATTGGTTCAGGCGGCTTGCGGTGGTACTCCTATGGCTAACGATTGGCGGCGGTGGGCAGGAAGGGCGCAGTTTGACCTAGGTGAAGTATAAAGTATCTATTAGTACTACCCAACGTATAGATGTATTTGTATATATGGGTGCTGGGTAGATTCAGTACTCCTCTCAGGGAGCCTCGGACGAGAGTCCTAGCGACCATGAGCGGTGTAGTGAAGTCCACCGTTGCATTCGGCTCGGCACCCCAATCAGGAGGCGGGGAGGGAGATGCTCCTCGGCCACCCTGAGTGAACTGTCCGCGCCTCATGCCATCCCCATTTATTGCTGGGTAGACCCAGTACTCCTCTCAGGGAGCCTCGGACAAGAGTCCTAGCGACCATGAGTGGTGTAGTAAGGTCCACCGTTGCATATGGCTCGGCACTTCACCCAGGGAGCGGGGGAGCGAGATGATCCTCGGCAACCCTGGGTGAAGTGTCCGCGACAAATGCCACCCGTATTGATATGTATTGTGCATGGAATGTCCCTCAAGTGGAGCCCAGGACTGGTCCTGGACGCGCCTTGGGGGAACTACCCGTACCCATCCGTCCTTCAAGGTAGAAAGGGAGCGTATCCATTTCTACCCCGTGGGACGTTATGCAAAGGTTGGTTTCCCATAGGTGAGGGGGGGTGGGAGATCCATGAGCCCGATGAGTTCGCTGAGAGTCTTCCCCGTTCACCTTGGGACCCCTTTGATACCTACCATTGTAAGTTGGCCTCAGCCTCACTTACCTAGGTGAAGTATGCAGTGAGTGATGGCGTTTGCCATTTCATACTTGTTAGCGTATAAAATGGTTAAAAATTCAGCTCATCAATAACTCCTCGTTATGATAGCGAATGAAAAATGTACGCCAGATAGTCAGTACCACACGTGCTGAATATGTTTGGTTGTTCACTGTTGGTACTTGGCATACTATGTGCGGGTGGTTGTTCGCTGTGCAAGACGATCGTAGGGTATGTATATTTAAATGGCATATTATGTGCGGATGGTTGTTCGCTGTGCAAGGCGATCATAGGGTATGTATATTTAAATGGCATATTATGTGCGGATGGTTGTTCGCTGTGCAAGGCGGTCGTAGGGTATGTATATTTAAATGCTAGGGTATGTACATATTTAAAGTTAGGGCTTGTCAGTGGGTTATTGTGACGTAGCATTTTGCTACGTTACATGGTTGTCGGCTTAATTTGATTTTGAACATAGTAGAGCGACTGTCTCTTCGTTATGGCAATTGGTCGATTTGAGATAAATGCATGCCCCATAACCATGCTGCAAAGCGTCACTGAAAGAGTGCAGTTCTACTGAGATGGGATTTCAAACATTGTGCGTCGAGGAATCCTGATTTCGAGAAGGGCCGGTAGTGCTAGAACAAATTTTTTCCAGACGCTTTGTACTTTATTTGGAACTAAATCATCTCAATTGATTTTTTCGCTCCATAGTCTCTGTAGCAGTAATTTACTTTGTACAATAAATGGGCTTAGTAGGCCTAAGGGATCGAAGATCTTAAATAAGAAGGAGAGCATGGAGCGTTTAGTTAGTTGATCGTTGTATGTAGGAAATACCCTCTGAATGGGGAAAAATGTACTTGGATCCCATCCTATTCCTAGTGTACTTGTAAATTCGCTAAACAAGAGGTTGCTTTCAGCTGAGGAAAATGCATGAGTGGAGCTGGGTAAGTTGATTTTAAATTTTCTTAAATTAAAGCATCCTCGCTTTAAAGCTTGTGTGACGGCTTGTTGAATGTAAATTAGCGTGTCTTCACTGTCACTTCCAGTGATTAGATCGCCAACCATAAAATCATGTTGGATAATAGTGTTGATGGTATCGTCTTCACACTTTTCCCCTAATTGCCATGGACTGCGTGTACTAAGAAAGCTGGAGCTGACCATCCCGTATATCACGGTATTCAGCATGAGCGTTTTAATAGGCGTAGATTCATCCTCCCTCCAAAGGATCATCTGCAATTGCCTGTCTGCTTCATTATCCAAAAGTTGACGGTACATCTTTTTTCCACGTCACTTGTCAGTAGGTACTTGTGTTGGCGAGCTCGGACTAACAGGGAAAACAGACTATCCTGAAGATTTGGACCTACCATGAGGAGGTCATTGATGGAATATCCGGACGATGTGGGAGCTGACCCGTCGAACACAACCCTAATTTTAGTGGACTCACTTTCGGCTTTGAATACGGCATGATGGCACAAAAAATATGAAGACATAGACTTGTCTACTGTTGCTTTGGTAAGGTGACCTAAGTCCTTTATGAAGTTTACGTACTGATCTTTAATGTCCGGCCTTTTACGAACGCGTTTTTCTAGTTGCAGCAGACGCTTCTTGGCTAGATGGTAAGAATCGCCTAGACAGTCCGGAGTGTCTTTTAGCGGCAACCCGACTTGGGCAGGACCTGAGATTAGCCAACCGAATTTGGAACTCCTTAGTTTAGGACCTACACGGCCGAGTGAAGATTGCTTATCGCCAATAACGTCCAAAATATTTCGGCTCCGATAAGAAGGTCAATGTGGCCAGACTCATTGAAAGAAGGGTCTGCAAGTTGCATGGTCTTGGGCACTTGAAATTGTTTTGCATCTATGGTATATCTTGGAAGATCACCCGTTAGCTTAGGCAACACCAAAAACGATTGTGTGATCTTGAACGGATCGGTTAACGATGTAAGGTGGGCGCTGCATTTTCCAATTAAGCCACTGGTTTCATTGTCCCCGATACCCACAATGTTTACAATATTTGAGCTTTTGGTTTACAGGTCAAGTTTTCCTTTAAAGGCTGTGTTATAAAGGACGATTGACTACCACAGTCAATCAGAGCCCTCACATTTAATAAATAAATAAATAAATAAAAAATAAATAATAATAATAATAATTGATTTGTATGAGGGTTCGATATATTAACTAGAGCAGTGGATAACAAAACTTGTGAATAATCCTGATTAAACAAACTTGCTACGGTTTCAAGCGTAGCAAATTTGTTGGAACCTTTGTTTGAACTAGAAGCACCCTGAGACGGCGCATGCAAAAGGGTATTATTTCTGCCTTTACAATCGCGGCAGGGGCCTAGTCGACAACTGTGCACCTTATGGCCATACCGCAAACAGTTGAGACATAATCGAAATTTGTTTGCCGTAGTTATTCCACCTTGCACATTTAGAGCTTTAAATTTTGCACAATCATAAATTCGATGATCAAAGAAAACACGAATATCACGAATCACCGCCTTTGCCATCATTGGAGTCATGCACGCAAACGAATTTGTTTTTGGGTACTCTGGTTTGCTGGTGGTTCCAAGAGGCCTGACGCCTTTGTTCGCATTGCTTGGCGTACGGTTTAAAGACTCTAAAACGTCGGCGCGATCGATCAAAAACCTTTGAAACTGTTTTAAATCAGGCATGTCACTTATAGAAATTTCTTTTCTGAAATAAATTGTTGCCTAAGTAAATGGTAAAGCCTTAATAGAGTTACTCCTACCCCAGAAAAGAAAACACTATTAGTGTGCCACGCCATTCCTCCCATTTGGTGTGAGTACGGCTATCTAACTTTGAACTCAAAATATGTACGACTACCACATTCCACTGATCAGTAGGCTGACCCAAACTTTATAATGCGCGAAGGTTTTTAGTGATATGGTCTACCATAGATCGTAGGGATTTGTCAGTTTCTCGACTCAATGGTTATAAATTTAATAAGGAATTTATATGACGAATTATAAAAAAAAAATAAATGTAAGGCACGATAACCTCCGAAGAGATCTAAGGCCGAGCTTCTTTTCCAATTTGCGTCGTGCTCCTCTTAATTTTCTCTACAAATTGGCCGGACGGGACCTACATGTTTTATGCCGACTCCGAACGGCATCTGTAAGGCAGATGAGTTTTCACTGGGAGCTTTTCATGGCAGAAATACACTCGGAGCGCTTGCCAGTCAGCCGAAGGGCGACCCCGCTTAGAAAAATTTTCTTCTAATTCAAAAACCTTATTTCTAAAATTTTGATATTGCTTTGCCCGGGAGTTGAACCCAGGGCATACGGTGTGATAGGCGGAGCACGCTACCATCACACCACGGTGGCCGCCAATGACGAATTATAAGCTGGCGTTTATTGTCATAACGTTCGCATAGTAACTTCCATGCAGTGCCATAATTGGCATCCGATACCTCCAAATTGGCAACAATATTAGACGCATCACCGGCTAGGTATGAAAGGAGGTAATGAAATTTGTAAAAAGCTGCTATGCGATTGTTGTTATGAATCAATGATACAAAGGTGTATCGAAACTCAAGCCAGCGGAAATAAGATCCGTCAAATTTTACAATCTGTATTTGAGGTAGTTTAAAATTTGATCCCTGATGTTCATAAGGTGTAGCTGAGGAGATATTCACAACCGGACGTACATTTGCACCAGAATGACTTGAATCAAACTTTTGAACTAATGTTTGAGCAAGAGAAATGTTGGTTATGAATAATTGTTCAATATAAGACCGGCTCATCAATCTCGGCATCCAAATTGCTCGCATTTAGCATTTCTATCTGATTTTCAAAGTCCTCGAATCTGTAGGTTAACGACTCAAATTTACGTAGCCTAGCAGTTAACTCTGACACTTCAGTCGACGTTAAAGAATCCTTTGCCAGGAGCACAGCAAGTGAATTTTTGAACTTTGTAATTTGTCCCTTTACTGAACTTCGTTTGGTGAACAAGTCTTGTAACTCTTGTGCATCTTTTAGATTTGTTTCGCTACCATACTCCTTTTCTAAAGGCACTTTAGCTGCAAATCGACTAGCAATATATTCAATAAATTCACTAATATGCCTGTTATTAGCTCACCCTCCACAAAAGACTTTATCAGGATAGCAGGATTCCTTAACCTGCCTGTTACATGTACTTCACAATTCACTTATTCCACTTTTTATAAGTTTAGCCCAGCGCACAGTGTTTCGTGTAGAACAAGCTAGTTGGACAAAAACAAAGTTCTTATTCCAAGAAAAGTGTATTGAGAAATGAAAGAAAACAAACAAAATAACGGGATTTCTGCTTTTTTTGATATTTTTGCTCATATATATTGAGTAATTGAAGTAAGAAGGCAGGAGTGACCGTAAAATGCATTGATTAATTTACAAAATTCTTGTTGAATATTAAGCTTCATATTTCTTTTAAGTGAACACTTTTATATAGTTTTTTGATGCATTCTAAGCCCGAAGGTAAGTAAAATTTTTTAATAGTAATTCTTTTGCAATTAGAGCATTTTCAATATATTTAACGTTCCGTTATTAATATGAAAAGGTATTTTTTCTCTATATTTTTAAATTTAGGGACAAAAACTTTACATACATCCGTGGACATCCGGGCTAAATTTTACATATGTTATAGTCGGAAGTATTCTCTAATAGTAGAAAGAAAAAACCAATGCAAATTCTTTGCACATCTATTTTAAATTTTTTTTTTTTTGTAGATTTTGTTATCCACATATAAAATAGGATGTATGTACGTACCAGCTCCGACGAGATATTTGAACCTTTAAAGCTGATCTACAAACGGCAAAACCAATTCCCAGGTACAGGGAACAATCACGTAGCCATAAAACACACAAAAATAAACGCGCAAGGTCAACCAGAGCACACCAAAAGCAAAAAGGCGAAGATCACTGACTTCAACCTGCTACAACCTACCGCACCAGTCACCAGGGCATAAAAACAGGTACATACAAAACAATCCAAATTCAGGTATAACCACACAGGAACGCTACACAAAACAACCCAATTTGGTAGCATCTACGCCAATACCTGAATGTAATATAAATACTGCACAACTGATAACAAATCAGAACGATCAACGACACTTAAGATGGCAGCACAACAATCATCAGCTATTCACCCTGTCGGAAAATCAACATCACAAAGCAGTTTAGTTATAACCATACCAAGAACGGAGTTTTTTGACATTTGGGTTCAACATTCGAAGGAAACCAGATATAAAGAATTATTGAGTTTTGTTGTACTTATATACCATTTAAGCGAAGCAGCCGAGTATTCGATAAAAAGTTTAAGCTTACAAATATCGGCATATTCTTCGAAGCTGGATCAAAAGTGGAACACTTCCGGAAGACATACGGAGCGATTTTTGAATAAAAACTCGGAGTGGCTTTCGAGTCCAGACTTCACATTTACAATAAGGGTGGATTCAAAGTTGCCATCAGACCAACCCATCACTTCTTCAGGTAACCCCGACCCCGGAAAACGAAAGAAGGACTTTGTTAGCTGCAGTGAAAAAACCAAACGGCGTCGAGTGGATGACCTCTTGCAATCTAGAAGTCCTGGTGAGATACTTTATGCGGCAGAAGTATAAACGCGTATGTCCGGCAACAGAAATGGTGCTAACATTATAAAAAAAATCACAGGAAACCACTCAAATATCCGGCAAAAAGATGACATGTGAGCCAGATGCAAGATAATTGAGCAATGTAGAAGCTTTAGCATACTACGTAGATAGCAAGTCGACGACTCATGGGTACAAAACGACTTGGAAGTGGAGCATCAAGGCAGGCCATAAGGTTTATCCATCATTTTATAGTCTAAGAAAAGCTAAGGCAGAATGCTATCCAAATGAAATTGATGTGGGTGAAACACGTGCGGAAATTAAAGTCCAGTCCATATTAGATAAAACTCTTGAGCGTTTAGTTCTAGCAAATCAAGAAGTTTTTGTTAGTTTATTACCTACAAACTTGACGTATACTTTAATCAGCAAGTGGGGTTGCGATGGAAGCTCTGGCCATAGCACATATAAGCAAAAGTTTACATGCAGTTCTGACACTGAGTTTTTGTTTGTATTTTCTTTCGTTCCTCTTCAATTACAGGATGAAAAAGGCAACATTGTTTGGCAGAACCCTCGACCTTCTTCTACCAATTAAATTTATTTTTTCTAAAGAAACAAAAGATTTTATTCTTTTTGAAACGAACAAAGTTTTAGAGGAGATAAGTGCGTTGTTGCCAACAAAGTACATGCTCGAAGAATACAAAGTTTCCGCAAATCACAATATGCTTCTTACAATGATTGATAGAAAAGTTTGAAATGCTTTCACTGAAACTTCTTCCGCACAAAAGTGTTATATTTGTGGTGCCACTTCAAAAGATATGAATAATGAGTTACGGGACTTTACGCCTAACCTAGATAATCTTGGTTTTGGTTTGTCTACTCTCCATGCATGGATAAGATGTTTTGAATGCTTGCTTCACATAAGTTATCGCCTTGAAGTAAAAAAATGGCAGCTTAGGAATGAGGCAGATAAAGAGAGTGTAAAGCTACGTTCCAACGAAATCCAGAATAAATTTAAAAGTGTACTTGGATTGATAGTAGATAAACCAAAACCAGGTTTCGGCAATACCGATGACGGCAACACTGCTCGTAGGTTGTTCGAAAATTCTGAGGCTAGTGCTTAGAATACGGGATTGGATGTAATGCTCATCAAAAGATTCGACACTCTCCTTGGCGCATTAGCATCTGCGTACAATATAAATATCCAAAGATTTGAAAAATTTGCGGTCGAGACTAAAAAACTATATATAGATCTCTATCCATGGTTTAATATGCTTGTTACAGTTCATAAAATCTTAGTGCATAGTACTGATATTATACAATCAGCAATTTTACCTATTGGTCAACTATCTGAGGAAGCCCGTAACAAAGATTTGAGACGATTCAGGGACGATAACACACAAAAGCAGTCGCGTAAAGCCACGAATAGAGATCTTATGAATATGTTGCTTATAATATCGGATCCTTTAGTTAACATTTTTTGGGAGATACCTAAGAAAAAATTTAAATGTCTGACTTCAGAAGTCTTAAATTTACTGTCCCCCGATAATGTTGAGGAGTCAAAAAATACCCCAGTTGTTTCAAGCTTTCACAGTAGTGTTGCTGATGCTCATGACTATTCCACAAGTGACTCATCGAATGAAAGTGATGATAGCGAATAATAACACAATTATAAAAGACTAGCAGACCCGGCAGACGTTGTTCTGCCCTAAATTTCATCTATCTGCATACATTTTAATAAGCTTTTTCAGTCTAACTCTGCCCTACCCCTCTACAGTTTTTCCTAATCTTTTTATTCACTTCTCCCTCCGTCTTTTTCGCTTCATCTGTCTCCATCTTCGGCTCATTCTATCTCTTTCTCAGTCTCCTTCTCTCTTTTCTCTTCTCTCAATTTTTTCTCATTCTTCTTCATCTCTTATTGCCAGTCCCAGAGGGTGGTATGTATTTTGTTCCAGTCCCATTCCGCGTCTCAGTTCCAGTCCCACTCCGAGTCTCAGTCTCAGTCCTAGTCCTAATCCCAGTCCCAGTCCGTCTCTGGTATACTTCCCGTAAATACTAATATAGGCAAATTTTTATACGAAATTTCAGGCAAATCGAATATGACGTATATAAATAGGTATGAATTAATAATATTCTTGTCTTTATTTCGGCTTCGCATGCATATTTATCAGTTTTGCCAGGTTGATGCGACTAAATCGAATATCACAATGTACTTTAGAGCTCTCAGCAACAGCTTTCATTTGATATCCATAATACACACACATTCTAGGGGTATCCGGGTCCATGTTTTGGCCTATATCTCGAGACCCTATTCACTCAGCGGTGTAACACTTACTCCGTATTATAGCACACATCAAAAACTTCTATTTGATACCAATAATGTAAAAACATATCCTAGTGTTACCCTGATCCACGTTTTGGCCTATATCTCGAGACCCTAGTCACCAATAGGTATGAAAACTACACTGTACCAAAGCACTCATCAACAGCTTTCATTTGATATCCATATTGTATAAACACATTCTAGGAGTACCCGGGTCCACGTTTTGGGCTATATCTCGAGACCCTAGCCTCCCAGTTGTATGAAAATTATCCTGTACTATAGCACTCATCAGCAGCTTTCATTTGATATCCATATTGTATAAACACATTCTAGGGGTACCCGGGTCCACGTTTTGATCTCAAGACCCTAGACACGTAGCGAAAAAAAAGGTAGACGTTGGCCGATTCTCAGACCTACCCAATATGCTCACAAAATTTCATGAGAATCGGTTCAGCCTCTAAAACCGTGACAGAAGAATTTTATATATTAGATAACCTACCCTATAACTTTTTGTTGGATCAGGTTTAATTTAATTTAAATCTATTGTCTTTTCTACTTTGTATGATACTTTACTTTTAAGTTTTTGTAATAAGTAATTTTCACATAATTAATTTTATTATTTACATTGTTATTATTATTATTGTATTTCACTTTTACATTCCTGACTGGTACTATAAAATAATTTTGTAAAAATTGTAGTGCCAGGATAAATACTAAAATAATTAAAAAATATGTATGTACATATGTACAGTCACTCACATAAATAAGTAGACACCCCTTTTTGGACAATTCTTACAATTTTCGCTTTCGCAAATTTATTTTAACTAATTTCCCATAAGAAAATGTGTCACGATCTATAACAAAAACTAAATTATATTTAAAAAATGTTTGAAAAATTCGACGAATTTTCATAAAAAATTTTAATTTTTTTTCGGAATTTTTAAACTTTTTTAGAGTATTGAGATTTGTAGTCCATTCAATTTAAGTACAATAAAGTAATATTCTTAAGTCCTTTAAATTTTTTTGGACCTATGTCACTTATTCACATGAGTTACTGTATACGAAATAAGCAAATGTATGCATATGAAGTAAAATTTTGGAAAAAAATAAAAAAAAGAAAATATGGCTGAAAAAAATTACGTAGTTGTAATAAATGACTGCATATGAAACGGAAAATCTCATAAAATAATTTTGTCCAGCTAGCTTGTTCTACACGAAACACTGTGCAGCGGCAAGTTGAGAAAAAAAAAATTTTATGAAAATACGCAAGTAGAATCACTTTAAGGAGCTAGGATTTTAATAGGAAGGTGTATAGGAAGTTAAGGAAAACACTTAGCTGCATTGGTCAGGCTGCGGAGGCTGCTTTGAGTTGATCACCGGCTGAAATTGATTGCAATGGCTGGCATTGCAAATAAATGTTTCCTATTGTAGTTTTGATCGCGATGGCAATTCAATCTGTACACAATAGCAACGTTATAGTTCTTTATTTAAATTCAATGTATATTTTAAATTATGTATTTTACAAATTGGTAGGTTATGATGTAAATTGTGGTATAACGAAATGCAGAAGAAGAACACGTGTTGATCGTATTATTTGTTAATTCTCATGGCTGCGAAACACTTTATGCGTGAGAGGTTGCCACCCTTTGTGTTGAGAAAAAGGTTCATGGGCGCGAACACTATGACAAAACTTTATTTGAGTAATAACTTTTTTTAAATGAATTAACAAAATCATGAAACCACCGAAAGAAATTATTAAAACAATAAATACAAATTTGTAATGTTAATATTAAATTTTTAGGATTTTTGATTTTAGTATATACGAAGCATAGTGGATGGTTCACGTGCTTAGCAACACAATTCAAGGATTACGATTATAAAAAAATATTACAATACCTGATCGACGTATATCTGATTCCCTCGAAGTGTTGTTATAATATTTTTTCATTATAGCAAGAAAAATTTTGTGACAATGTGTATGATACCCATCTTTGAGGTTAACATTTAATGGCAAAATAACATATGTGTATTTTAATTTATGTAATTGCCGAATTGTGGCCGCCATGGTGTGATGGTAGCGTACTCCGCCTGCCACATCGAAGATCCTCGGTTCACTCCCCGGGCAAAGTTACATCAAAATTTTGCAAACCAGTTTTTTCAATTAGAAGAAAATGTTTCTAAGCGGGGTCGCCCCTCGGCAGTGTTTGGCAAGCACTCCGAGTGTATTGAAAAGCTGTCAGTGAAAAATCATCTGCCTTGCAGATGCCGTTCGGCGTCGGCATAAAAAAAGTGGGTCCCATCCCGCCAATTTGTAGGGAAAAATTAAAAAGGAGCACGGCGCAAATTGGAAGAGAAGCTCGGCATAAACTATCTTGGAATGGTATAGCGACTTACATGTATCTATGTAATTATCAATATTTCATGACATTTTTTTAGAATATTTTCATTAAAAAGGATAACTTTATCTTTGTTTTGCCACAAATCACACAAACTAATTTTTCACTATCCATTTCGATGTTTGTAAATAATATTTATTTAAAAAATGTTAAACATAACTTCAACAAATTTTACTCCACAATTATAACTAACAACAGCATGGGAACTTTAAATCACGTCCTCTCGCCAGCGCCAATCACATTGCATTATTATTCGACGCAGAGAGCTGCCGATATACGATCTCACTCACACTTACATGCAGGCATAACGCTACTCACTCGCACTCATGAAAATATTTTCGAACACCTGGCAGGTAGAAAGTCCCATCTAAAAACTCTGTCTTTCTGACAATGTTTTTTAAAAATTATAAATAATATGTGGTTAAAATTTCAACATGCCTCAAAAATATTTTTTCAATTAAAAAAAAAAATTATTTTGCAATAACCTGGCAAAGTTTTAGGCCCAACCAAATAAACTAGCTTATTTCTTTTTATATACATATTTCAAATATTAAGTTTTAACATATTTAATTTTCAAAGTGCCTCAAAACCATGTTTAGCATACAAAAATATATTTGTTTGCTAAATTCAAGGCAACTGACAGAACTTGACGAAGACTATGACAACGAAAAGACGACGACACCTGAACAAGGACAACGAACAGACAGTTCAGATTTAAAAGCCGCCACGCATAGATACAAAAACCCTTAATATAAGTGTTACAATAAATTTAATAATCTAAAAAACTAAAACTGTATAAAATATATAACTAACAAATATCACATGAATTATTTAAATAAATGCTTATTTATATAAAAACAAAATCGATAATCATTTCTGAGCCCTAAAGTGGTGTTAGAAGCGGAAAAGTTTGCTTAAATGCTTGCGTGTGTGCCAGCTTGTGCGTGCGCGCTGGGAAAGATTTTGAAAATCACGATATTTGTTAAAGAATTGGCACATATGTACGTTTAAATGAACGTAATATGTAATACGCCAACTAGTGCCGTGTAAATAAAAAATACTTAGAAGTGTATTGGTGCCAAAGCTCAGAATTTGTGTCTGGCTGTACAATTTAGCGAAGCTGAAGTTGAAAGTTCGCGAAAACTGAACATCACAAACAGAACATCGCAGGGTAAATGCGATAACTGGTGACATGGAAATTAAAAGGCTATAAAAAGAGTGAATAGTAAATACTTTAAACTTCGCTGTGTAGATGCGATGATATTTGAATAAGCGTGGGAGAGAAACAGCTCCGACACATAAGCAGTTTTTCATATAGATTAGTTTAACACATGCTTATGCATTATGAGTAGATTGCATGTATTTTTATGGAGAATGGTAGAATGAGCGACACTAGCGCCATCTGATATTGAAAAGTAGCCAACTCCCCAATTTTGTTCCAAGCAAATCATAAGAAGAAGAATTTGACATTTGCTTTGGCTAAGGGTGTTGGTATACTTTGGAAGTGAAATTATTTTTCCCACTGGTTGGTAAATTTTCTAACATTTTTCACAATTAAAAACTGCAATATAACAATCGAATACGACACAAAATTATGTTAGCAAGTATTTTTGTTGTATAGGGAGAATATTTACAACAGTGCTTCGCGAAATTTTGCATGTGAATGGACAAGGCGTAATAAACTTCAATTGCCAAGTATGAAGTTCCTTCATATTTACAAACGCAACATCCTGGTTGATTGTGGTGATGTTATTGGAATGCATAAGCTTGTGTTAAACGCATCTATATGAAAAATGTCATTGTGTCACCGCCTAAAAGAAACAGCAGTGCAAATCGCGTAGACGTGATAGTTGTTGTCAGCACGCAGAAAGCAAATCAGTTGGTATTGAATGTAAACATCGCTGTGTAGATGCGATGGTATTTGAACTATCGTGTGTGTGAAAAGTAACTCTACAATGCAAATCACAGAGTAGTTGCGATAGTTGACTCATCAACAACGAATTAGCTTTGAATCAAATATAATGTTGTAAATATCGCCGAGTAGACGCGATTGTGAGGGGAAAAAACAGGAGTATACAACGCAGAGTAGACGCGGTATAAATGAAGCATTTAGAAGAACGGACAGCAGATAGCAGCAGTCCACAGGACAGAGGCGAGATCGTAAAAATTCTTCTTCTTATATGTAAACAATTGTAAAGGGTATGGCTTAAGTAGATAGAAATAGAAAAATATTTAGTTCTAAAACGCTAATCACAACATTTTGAAAAAATATAAAAGTAAACGTGTGAGAAAATAACTCTATTGTACAAGAGTTCGAAATATTTTAAATTGATTGCATCTTCAGGTGTGGGGTGCTACCCTCTATTCGTATAAATAAATATTAGAAGAAAAACTCGAACCATAAAGAAAAAAGTGAAAATGCCGCTCACACGTTTTAATACATCAAGCGCATCGACATTGGAGCAGAAATCTACAGGTACACAAAGAAAACCCAAGGCTTCTGAAAATAGCACCATCGTTGTACCTCCGCCTGCTACTGCCTCTGCCATTTCATCGACCGCTGTAACTAGTAATTTTGGCAATACATTGCCTGCCGCCACTACCTCTGCTACTATGGCGCCTGTTGTCACCGCTGCTAAATTGCCTGTCGCTGCCGCCGTTACTATAGCGCCTGTTGTCACCGCTGCTAAATTGCCTGTTGCTGCCGCTGCCACTACATTTCCTATTGTTACCGCTGCCACTACATTTCTTGCCGTTACCGCTGCCTCTGCCACTAAATCACCTTCTGCCACCGCCACTACATTGCCTGTTTTTAACGCTGTTGCTGCCACTACATTTCCTGCTGTTACTACTACTGCTGTACATCATAACTCACCCGCTGCTATGCTGTCCGATGCCTCTGGTGGGACCGTCGTAATGTCCAGTGAGAATACTAACAACGTTGCCTGGTATGGTTGCACTCAGCCTCATATGAATGATTCCGCTGCAAACTATGCCATAAGCCCAACTATCGCTTCTGACGTATCTGTTGGCTTTGAAGCCACACCATCAAGTGGAGAAATAAACCACCTTGAAGATCAGTTAAGATTATTGAAGCTATGTAAAGAAGTAATGGAGCTCCAAGGTGTAGTCCAGCAATTGGAGTCTGGCCCAGTCGTGCGCATAGGAAAGTACATCCATTTCGACGAACTTGATACAGCAGTCCCGAAGTTTAGTGGCGACAATCACTACGATATAAATCGGTGGTTTTTACAGTTTGACGACTATGCTGATGCTAACAACTACAATGAAAGACATAAATGCCTAGCATTGCGCCGACGCATGACTCGGACAGCGAAAGAATTCGTTTTGAATCAAGGCCTAACGGATTACTTCACGTTGACGCTTTTATTATGTGCAATGTTCCGCCGTAATTGCTCTCGACAGGAGGTCTATCGCCAGCTTCGGTTACACAAACTAAAACCGTCAGAATCGTGTGTCAGTTATGTGGGGGCAATGCAATCAATCGCTGCCCAATCGGAGATAATGGAGCAGGAGTTGGTAGACATTACGGCGTGCCTGCATATATAAGCATCTTGTATGGCGCTAATACTATAAGCGAACTCATACGCCGAATGGAACGTTACGAGCAACGTCGTCACAGCGTTGGTGTGCGCAAACCATTGAGCACAGAGGTATCAAATACCGCAGTAAAGGCAAACACTACTGAAGATCTTTCCACTGTACGTTGTTTCAACTGCTCGCGATTCGGGCATTATCAGAGTGCCTGCCCAAAGCCGCAACGCCCAGCCGGGTCATGTTTTATTTGCCACCAATTAGGACATATGCATCGCAATTGCCCAAAGAAGAAAACCCAAACATCTCAAGTTGCAGCCGTATCCATGGATGAATATGTTCCTTTAGAATCTCAGCAAGAGGTAAGTGTGGACTTTTACGATAAAAATTGAAACAGATGTACAGGTTTTACAAATATCATCTTTTCGCAAGAAATGTAAGAATGTATTTACAATGCTTTCAAATTTCCAATTGGGCTTTAGTAATTGCAATTTTAGTACTTTCCATACGTTTGTCTCTTTTATACTTCTTAGTGTACAATATATTTCATATTCTTATAAGAATGTATTTACAATGCTTTCAAATTTCCAATTGGGCTTTAGTAATTGCAATTTTACTACTTTCCATACGTTTGTCTCTTTTATACTTCTTAGTGTACAATATATTTCATATTCTTATAAGAATGTATTTACAATGCTTTCAAATTTCCAATTGGGCTTTAGTAATTGCAATTTTACTACTTTCCATACGTTTGTCTCTTTTATACTTCTTAGTGTACAATATATTTCATATAACTTGCAATTAGAAGTCTTACTCTAGTTTTCTCTCTTTCCGAAAAGTTCCAATAAGAATGAACATCAATGTAATGCAATTTGTTCCTTTTAATTTAAAACGATTTGATTTATTTATCTTGCTTTATTTTTATTTGAACAACCTCTGCGTTTCGCTGTCACCGGAAGAAGAAAGCCCCAGAGTAAAAGCGAAGTTGGCTGCATTTCCGCCAGCAGGTGACATTTACCATCTGTCAGAAAAGCATGGTATAATAAAATGGGTGACATGACAGATTAAATATAAGTACATTACAACTCGGCCAATCTGACTTAATGATTGACCTCAATCACCTGAGGTTGTGTGACCTTTTGCAGTTGGTGAAGTTGGACTGAAGTGGGTCTTGTTCATCGTTATTAGGCAGGCACCATTTACGAAATTTCATAGCTTCAACAATGCCGTCATATGGCAAATGTGTCAGCTGGCAGTTATCTATATCCCTTATGACATAACGATCATTCGGTAGTACTTTGTGTATAACATACGGGCCCCTATACTTTTGAACGAGTTTCTTATTAGTTCCTACCGTGGTATCCTCTTGCCTAATGAATACAAAATCTCCTACTGAATAGGTTTTTGCCTTAACACTGTGTTTCAAAAAATATTGGGAATTATACTCTTGAGAACTTTCTATATTCCTAAGTGCCTTTTGCCTATTGTCCTCATGATCTCTAGCGGTTTCATCCACTAGTTTGTCTTCCATAGATTCGGTAAATTCATCCACGATACTACCTCTTTGATTTACCCAAAGAGTAAAACGCTAGGTGAGTTTTTCGTAGTACTATGAATATTTTTGTTTAGAGCATATTCTATTTGAGGCAACTTGGCAGTCCAGTCGGAGTGTTCCACGGACTCAGTAAGTTTACTCAACATCGTCTTGAGGACACGATTTACTCTCTCGACCAGTCCATTTGCCTGCGGTGATGCTACTGCGACCTTCACATGGCTTATATTTCTTTTCGATAAGTAGTCACTAAACTCGAGGGACGTAAAGCAAGTTCCGCGGTTAGTCATGATACGTCTGTGGCGGCTATAGTAAGAAAAATATTTATCTGGTGAGCAGCATACTTCTTTTGTACTCGTGTAATTAATAGAATATATTTTACAAATTTTGTGAATGCGTCAATCACGACTAAAATATGTTTGCGTTTTGATTTAATCGCTGGCAAGGGACCGAAGTGATCTAAGTGAATGGTGTTGTTGTTGTTGTTGTAGCAGTGCTTCGCCCCACCTAACAGACGCGACCGATCACAAACTGTCATCAATATCCTCTAACGGGAGTCCAAGGAAACTTGCTGTTTCAACAGGGGTGGACCATAGGGAAAGGGGTGTTAGAGGCGTTGGTTCCACATTACAATTAAAGAGATGGTTGGTGTCATGTGGGGACACATTGCAAGCGGGGCATACATTTTGTATGTCGGGGTTGATTCTGGATAGGTAAGAGTTTAACCTGTTACAGTATCCAGAACGAAGTTGAGCCAGAGTGACACGCGTTTCCCTGGGGAGTATGCGTTCCTCTTCCGCAAGTTTTGGATACTTTACTTTGAGTACTGGGTTCACCGGGCAATTCCCGGCATAAAGGTCCGACGCCTGTTTGTGGAGTTCACCAAGGACCTGCTTGTGTTTTTTCGCTTCACACGGCTGTGTTCTCAGATGCCGTATTTCCTCAAAATGCTTACGGAGATGACTCCTTAAGCCCCTAGGCGGTGCTGGCTCGTCAATCAGATGTCTGTTGGGATGCCCAGGTTTCTGGGTATTCAACAGGAACTGTTTGGTCAGCATCTCGTTTCTTTCCCTGATGGGGAGTATTCTCGCCTCATTATGTAGATGGTGTTCTGGGGACATAAGAAGACAGCCCGTGGCAATTCTGAGAGCAGTATTTTGGCAGGCCTGTAGTTTCTTCCAGTGGGTAATTTTTAGGCTTGGCGACCATATGGGTGACGCGTAGCACGTAATCGGCTGGCTAATTGCTTTGTATGTAGTCATGAGCGTTTCTTTATCTTTTCCCCAGGTACTGCCAGCAAGGGATTTGAGGATTTTGTTACGGCTCTGAATTCTCGGAACAATTGCGGCTGCGTGCTCACCAAAATGTAGATCCTGATCAAACGTCACACCCAAGATTTTGGGGTGTAGGACAGTCGGTAGCGTAGAGCCATCGACGTGGATGTTCAAAATGGTCGACATTTGGGACGTCCATGTTGTAAATAAGGTCGCGGAAGATTTAGTCGGTGATAATGCCAGGTTTCGCGAGGCGAAAAAACTGGAGAGATCAGGGAGGTAGCCGTTTATTTTATTGCATAGCTCATCGATCTGTGGGCCTGGGCCTGTGGCCATTACTGTGCAGTCATCGGCGTAGGAAACGATTGTGACTCCTTCCGGTGGTGAAGGTAGTTTAGATATGTAGAAATTAAACAAAAGTGGGGATAGGACACCACCCTGTGGCACCCCTTGTTTAATGGGTGAATGGTGTCAAATGTATTGGTTTTTTAGGAATACTAAACATGTTATGCTCATTGGAACGAGCTGGGGCAGAGTACACAATACACTTAAGACAATTCTTAATGAACCGGTCAACTTTATCAATCATACTTTCAAACCAATAAGTCTTGCGTATTTGATTATAAAATTTCTCTGCTCCTAAATGGCCAAATTTCTCGTGAGTTGTGCGGATTACATTTTTCTCCACCTCTGAAGGTATACAAAGCGTAATCTTCTCGCCAATTCTCCTACACACTAAACCGTCCCCTAGTTCATACCCTATGACTTCCTCTTTCTCCAGTTTGGGCATGAGCTCCCTAAGCTTCTCGTCTCGGTTCTGATCAATTTGTATCTGAATATCCACATCATCCAAGTCTACAGCGGACATTAACTCACTTTCAACTTCGTCAGACCAGGGTTGCGGATCTGCAAGTTGAGAATACTGACGACTGCTAATACTGCTTTCATCGGATTTTGAAGTGAAATTTATGGAATCGTATTCTTTTGCATCAGTTAGGTCTCGGAAGATGTTATAGACAAATCTCTGAAAATTACCCGGTGCATTCTTTAACCCAAATGGCATTCTAAGGTACTCGAATTGCCCATGTGGTGTGACAAAAGATGTTAATGGAATAGATCCCTCATCCATTGCTAACTGATTGAGCCCATCTTTCAAGTCCAAGAGAGTGAACCACTTTTTCCCCGACATATAATCTATACAATCGTCTATTAGGGGCAAAATTGTCCCGTACTGTTTTCTTATTCAAAACTCTGTAATCGATGCACATACGAGTTTTGCTACTCTTTTTTTTACCAGGACAATCGCAGAAGCACAAGGGGATTAACTAATTCGTATAATTTCGCGTTTCTTTAAATCATCAGTGATCTTTTGTACCTCTTCCCTATCCTTACACGATAATCGTCTTGGCAAAGAATAGAAAGGTATATCATCCGTTGTTCGGATTGTCATTTTATAGTCATACGTTTTTTTTTTTTCAATTGATGTAGGCGATAAATATTCACTAGACAACACTTCCATTACTACCCCTCTTTCTCATTTAGCCAAACTGGGACCTATATCTATTTCCGACTGAAAAACACTTTCATCTATTGCTCCTATCTCTTTCATAGCTGAATCAAACAGATCCGTCATATCATAGGGGTAATTGCCCATTTCTTTTGAGTCCTGCTTATTATGATTACATCTGTCATATACTTCACTTAATGTATGCTTATTACCATCTAATTTAACACTTGAGTCACCATCAACAAATTTATTAATAATAGAATCATTATATATTTTTTCAGATCTTCTTTATTTAATTCGGTATTTCTAGAAGGTACCTTTTGTTTTACGTTTTTATTAAATTCATTTGATATTTCATTTAATTGTATTAAGTGAATGTTAAATTTTTGCAAAAAATCTCGACCAAAAATTAATGGAAGAGTTAAAGTTTCATCTGGAACTATTATTACATTAATATTTCCAATTAATTTACGAAAATAAATTGCACACAATGCTGTGCCAAAGGAATATATCCTTCTTTTACCAACGCCAACGAATTGTTTAGGCTTTGCCCGAAATGACAGCTTAACAAATTTTTCAGCAACTGATCTTTGCATAAGGCTAATAGAACTACCGGAATCGAAAAGAGAGATGATATTTGTAAAATCTGTACATCTGTTTCAATTTTTATCGTAAAAGGCCAAACTTACCTCTTGCTGAGATTCTAAAGGAACATAGTCATCCATGGATACGGCTGCAACTTGAGATGTTTGGGTTTTCTTCTTTGGGCAATTGCGATGCATATGTCCTAATTGGTGGCAAATAAAACATGACCCGGCTGGGCGTTGCGGCTTTGGGCAGGCACTCTGATAATGCCCGAATCGCGAGCAGTTGAAACAACGTACAGTGGAAAGATCTTCAGTAGTGTTTGCCTTTACTGCGGTATTTGATACCTCTGTGCTCAATGGTTTGCGCACACCAACGCTGTGAGGACGTTGCTCGTAACGTTCCATTCGGCGTATGAGTTCGCTTATAGTATTAGCGCCATACAAGATGCTTATATTGTTGCTGCTGTTTGGGATTCCGTCCGCCGTAATGTCATTGATGTTCATTCTTATTGGAACTTTTCGGAAAGAGAGAAAACTAGAGTAAGACTTCTAATTGCAAGTTATATGAAATATATTGTACACTAGGAAGTATAAAAGAGACAAACGTATGGAAAGTAGGAAAATTGCAATTACTAAAGCCCAATTGGAAATTTGAAAGCATTGTAAATACATTCTTACAAGAAAAATTCAATGTTAACTAAAATCTTATAGAAAAGCTTAAAAGAATAAGTAAGGAAGGCTAAGTTCGGGTGTAACCGAACATTACATACTCAGCTGAGAGCCTTGGAGTTAAATTAAGGGAAAATCACCATTTAGCAAAATGAACCTAGGGTAACCCTGGAATGTGTTTGTATGACATGGGTTTCAAATGGAAGGTATTAAAGAGTACTTTAAAAGGGAGTGGGCCATAGTTCTATAGGTGGAAGCCATTTCGGGATATCGCCATAAAGGTGGACCAGAGGTCACTCTAGAATGTGTTTGTACGATATGGGTATCAAATGAAAGGTGTTATTGAGTATTTTAAAAGGGAATGGACCTTAGTTCTATAGGTGGACGCCTTTTCGAGATATCGGCATAAAGGTGGACCAGGGGTGACTTTAGAATCTGTTTGTACGATATGGGTATCAAATGAAAGGTGCTAATAGGTATTTTAAAAGGGAGCGGGCCTTAGTTCTATAGGTGGACGGTGGACGCCTTTGGAGATATCGTCATAAAAGTGGACCAGGGGTGACTATAATGTGTTTGTACGATGTGGGTATCAACTTAAAGGCATTAATGAGGGTGTTAAAAGGGAGTGGCCCCTAGTTGTATATGTGAAGGCGTTTTCGAGATATCGACCAAAATGTGGACCAGGGTGACCCAGATCATCATCTGTCGGGTACCGCTAATTTATTTATATATGTAATACCACGAACTGTATTCCTGCCAAGATTCCAAGGGCTTTTGATTTCGCCCTGCAGAACTTTTTCATTTTCTTCTACTTAATATGTTAGGTGTCACACCCATTTTACAAAGTTTTTTCTAAAGTTATAGTTTGCGTCAATAAACCAATTCAATTACCATGTTTCATCTCTTTTTTCATATTTGGTATAGAATTATGGAATTTTTTTCATTTTTCGTAATTTTCGATGTCGGAAAAGTGGGCGTGGTCATAGTCGGATTTCGGCCAGTTTTTATGCCAAGATAAAGTGAGTTCAGATAAGTACGTGAACTAAATTTAGTAAAGATATATCGATTTTTGCTCAAGTTATCGTGTTAACGGCCGGAAGGACAGACGGTCGACCGTGTATAAAAACTGGGCGTGGCTTCAACCGATTTCGCCCATTTTCACAGAAAACTGTTATCGTCAAAGAATCTATGCCCCTACCACAAGGATTGGTAAATTTTTGTTCGACTTATGGCATTAAAAGTATTCGAACGAATAAGGGCGGAGCCACGCCTATTTTGAAATTTTCTTTTTTGTATTTTATTGCACCATATCATTACTGGAGTTGAATGTTGACATAATTTACTTATATACTGTAAAGATATTAAATTTTGTGTTAAAATTTGACTTTAAAAAATTTTTCTTTTATAGTTCGTCATCCGATTTTGCTAATTTTTATTTAGCACATATATAGTAATTGGAGTAATGTGCCTGCCAAATTTCATTGTGATATATTCAACGACTGCCAAATTACAGCTTGCAAAACTTTTAAATTACCTTCTTTTAAAATTGGGCGTTGACACGCCCATTGTCCAAAATTTTACTAATTTTCTATTTTGCGTCATAAGGTCAACGCACCTACCAAGCTTCATCGCTTTATCCGTCTTTGGTAATGAATTATCGCACTTTTTCGAAATTTTCGATATCGAAAAAGTAGGCGTGGTTGTAGTCCGATTTCGTTCATTTTAAATAGCGATCTGAGATGAGTTCCCAGGAACCTACATACCAAATTTTATGAAGATACCTCAAAATTTACTCAAGCTATCGTGTGTACGGACGGACGGACGGACATGGCTAAATGAATTTCTTTTTTCGCCCAGATCATTTTGATATATAGAAGTCTATATCTATCTCGTTTATCTCGTCTATCTTAATTTATACCGTTACGGATTACCGTTATGCGAACGAAGTTAATATACTCTGTGAGCTTTGCTCAGCTGAATATAAAAATATCTTAAACCAATTTAGAGTGAAAGTATATCCTATGTATTCTTATTGAAGAGTTGGAAAGTACCCATATTTATACACAAAATTACATAAACCTATTTACTTACTAATATTAATAATTCGAATTTATTTAATAATAACTAAGATCAGTTTTAACAATCTATAGGTTTATCATATAAGCTTAAGAGTTCAGAATGGACAGGGATGAGATATTTTCACAAACGGTAGTTGCGTTAAAAGATAAATTAGGAGATTTAGGATTACCGACAAACGGGCGTAAATCAACGTTGCAAGATAGATTGTGCGAACACTTCGGTCTTATTGTACGAGGAGGATGGCTCTGATAGTCAAAACGAGTCACTCTAATCGTGTATTTTGCCGGCGGGGCTCTCGGCTTTCACTTTGCGTGATATTGAGGGCTCACTTTCTTCATTTAGTGGTACGGGGCAGCCTTCAGTTGAAGAATGGCTTGATGATTTCGAAGCAAATGCCACGGCAGTGCAGTGGAGTGAACTGCAAAAGTTTATTTATGGTAAGCAGCTATTAAAGGGTTCTTCGTTCACAGTCAGCGGGGAATCGCCAGTTGGGATTTGCTTAAGCGATCATTACAAAAGGAGTTTGGGGTTGTAGTCTCATCAATTGAGGTGCGTCGCGCATTAAGGAGCCGCTGTAAACACCCTAGCGAGGATTATAGGGAATATCTATATTCACTTATGGAAATAGGCAGACCGATAAATTTAGACGATAAGAGCCTTATCGAATATTTCATTGAGGGCATTCCCGACTCTCAGTGAAACAAAGCCAATAAGTATCAGGCACGTTCGATTGATGAGTTAAAAACTCAGATTCTTATTTATGAGAAGGTTCGTTCAGGTCGTCAACGCAGTTCAAACCAGTCTCAAAATAAGCAAGAAGATATAAATACCAAGAAAGCTGTCAAGCCCCAAGCTACTGATGTGAAACGTGGCTACAAATGTGGTGAACCAGGGCATATGGACAACAGTTGTTCCCGTCCTAGGCAGTCTTCATGCTTCGGCTGTAAGCAACAAGGGCACCGTATTGCAGATTGCCCGCAAACAAATAGCGCTTAAATATAGAGTGAAACAGCTCACGTAAACACTATAGAAACGATAAGTGCGTGTCGACCATAGGGTGTGTAGTTTTCAAAGATCTAACGATCAACTTTTTCAGATTTTCAGCGTTACTCGACACGGGTTGTGACTTATGCTTATTGCGATACGACGTTCTAATGATGTTAGGTGAGATCGAGCTCTCTAAGGAAAAACATCAGTTGAAAGGTATACGGAATAGTATACTTAAAACACTTGGTAGTTTCGATTATTGGATCAACGTTGATGAAGTCGGACTAGACATAACATTCCATGTTGTACGTGAGCGCAATATCGTGTACGAAGCGATAATAGGTAATAACGTATTAAAGCAGGTAGGATTAGTAATCACGGGAAATGACGTCGTAAACGTAAGGTGAACAATGGAAACCCCTCGTACCCTGTAGAGCAAGAGTCCCAGAGTCCTGACTCAGTTTTGTTAGATGAGTTTAAGGATCTGTGCATGGAGGTGCAATCGGAGATAAAGGAAATGCGTAACGTAGATTTGTCACACATAGAAGGTAAACATTAGATGGAGATAGAACGGTTAATCGAATGCTATTCCCCCAGGAAACTTCAGCAGTCTCCAGTTTCCATGAAGATTTGCTTAACAGATGACAACCCAGTATTTCCACGGTCCACGGCGTATGTCGTATTCGCATAAATGTATCGTCGATTAACAAATAGCGAAATGGCTAGAAGAAGGCATCATCCTCCCTAATGCTTTCGAATATGCATCGCCAATCATACTGGTAGCAAAGAAGGACGGTACTAAGCGATTATGTTGTGATTATCGCCGCATTAATGAGAAAATTATGAGAGATAATTTCCCAATGCCACTTATGGATGACGTCCTCGAAAGGCTACAGGGGTTACGAATTTTCACAACTTTAGATTTAAGAAACGGGTTCTTTCATGTTCCAGTTGAAGAAGTGTCACGGAAGTATGCCTCATTCGTGACTCATCAAGGTCAATAAGAGTTTGCTTATGTACCATTTGGAATTTCCAATTCTCCAGCAGTGTTCATCCGTTACATATTTGCTGTTTTCAGAGACTTGATAAGAACAGGCATCGTTGTAGCATGTATGGACGATCTTATAATTCCTTCACGGGACTTAGACGAGGGAATTGAGAAATTGAAAGCCGTGTTAGGTAGGGCAGCAGATTACAATTTACGCATCAAATGGGAGAAATGTCCATTTCTTAAAACAAAGGTAGATTTCTTGGGCTACATTTTGGAGAATATTACCATAAGGCCATCTGAAGCCAAAACAAATGCGGTGAAATCCTCTAAAGAGCCAGTTGACAGGGAAGGCATTCAACGATTCCTACGGCTAACATCTTATTTCCGGAGATTTATCGAAGGTTATACAGTGATCGCCAAACCCTTGTCTGACCTTTTTCGGAAAGATACAAAGTTTTTTTTGAAGAGGAACAGCGGGTAGCATTTCGATAGTTAATAGAGGCATTAGTCAAAGCACCAGTCTTGCGATTGTACAACCCGAAGGCGCACACTGAGGTTCATACGGATGCACCAAAGTACGGGTACGGAGCTTTACTTTTGCAAAAGGATAGTGAAGACCAACAACTACACCCCATTCAGTATATGAGCCGAAAGACAAAGCCGGCAGAGGAAAAGTACCACTCATATGAGTTGGAAGTTCTGGCTATGGTGGAAGCGCTTAAGAAATGGAGGGTATATTTGCTTGGGATTCCATTAAAAATCGTGACGGATTGCAACGCCTTCATCATGACTAAGAAAAAGTAAAATATTCCGCTAAGAGTATCACGTTGGGCGATGATGTTGCAAGACTATGAATATGTAATCGAATATAGAAGTGGATCAAAAATGCGTCACGTCAACGCATTATGTAGAATGACATGTCTCTTGTTGCAAGATTCTCCTACACATAGACTCAAACAAGCCCAACCACAAGATGATTGGACTAGGGCGGTATGTAAAGTATTAGAAAAGGAAGAGTATGAAGACTTCTTTGTAAACCATGATGTGCTCTACAAAGACCCAGTAAAGGAACTATTAGTGGTGCCTTCGCTCATGGAAGATGAGATTATACGCATGGCGCATAAGCAGGGACATATTTCGTCAAAAAAGACTCAAGATGCCGTTGAAAAACCCTTTTTTATACCTCAGCTAAGATCCAAAGTAGAAAACATCGTTGGGAATTGTGTACAGTGTTTAGTTACAAATGCCAAGACAGGAAAAAAGCAGGGTTTCCTCAATCCTATCGATAAGGAAGACCGACCTCTATGCACTTTACATATACACCATATTGGCCCGATGAAGCAAACGAAAAAGCAATATAATTATATCCTGGCCGTTGTTGATTCATTCTCAAAATTTGTATGGCTATATCCCACGAAAAATACAGAGGCTGTCGTCGATCGACTATCGAATCAGGCAGCAGTTTTTGGAAATCCAAAGCGCGTAATAACAGATCGGGGGCCGCATTCACAAGTAACCTGCAGCATTTGCTCATCGTCACAGGCGTAATGGGCAAGTGGAACGCATCCACCAAATCGTAGTTCCAATGGTATCAAAGCTGTGTATGGAAGAGCCGGGAAATTGGTATAGGCACATAAAACGTGTGCAACAGGCAATTAACAACACGCCAACGCGCAGTACTAAGGTTTCGCCGTTTAAAGTTTTGACAGGTTTGAATATGAGGGCTCTGGGATTTTCTGAATTCAATGAACTGTTTGAAATAGCAGCCATTGAAAAGCTACAGTCAGAACGCGAAGAAATACGTCAGCAAGCTAAAAGAAACATTGAGCTGATACAAAGTGAGAATAAACCAAATTTTAATGCTGGTAGAAAAGACGCGGTTAAATATAAGCCGAACGAGCTCGTAGCCATTAAGCGAACGCAGTTCGGGACCGGTATGAAGTTGAGGCCCAAATATTTAGGTCCATATAAGGTAGTAAAGGCATTGGCTCACGATAGGTATAGGTATGAGGTGAAAATGTTGGCGAATGTGAAGGTCCGGGGTGCACCACTACCGTCGCCGAGTTTAAAAAAAAATGGGAGCCTTAATTCGAGACGAACGATAAGTCAGGAGGGCCGAATGTGGGAGTATAATCCAGCAGCACAACTCCATCTGGCAACACAAATTCATCTGACAACGCAACTGACAGAACTTTACGAAGACTATGACAACGAAAAGACGACGACAACTTGAACAAGGACAACGAATAGACAGTTCAGATTTAAAAGCCGCCGCGAATAGACACGAAAACGCTTAATATAAGTGTTACAATAAATTCAATTATCTAAAAAACTAAAACTGTATTAAATATATAACTAACAAATATCACATGAATTATTTAAATAAATGCTTATTTATATAAAAACTAAATCGATAATCATTTCTGAACCCACATACCTGCTCAAAAATGCTTACCAGCTCTTAGATTATAATAGTAATTTCGTTTTTTTGAGGCTCAATTACCAAAAATTTTTGTTTGTACCATTGCTGTGCAGAACAGGAATTTATTACTTTTTCCAATTACTAAGGAACATAATGGGTAATGTAATGGAATTGAATTTGCCCAGCTCTGGTGACACAAGATCAAACTTTTGATAGTTATCGCGTAATATCCCACTTTCGTTGGAAAAATTTTAAATATTCACCACCAAAAGCTCATGTTTAGATATTTAAGTTGTATACAGAAATTCGTGTTACTAACTATAGTCGTAGTTTAAAGTGTCAATGACTGCAAGTCAGCACATGGGTTCAAATGCATTTCTACCAAAAAGTTATACCAAAGAGGATAAATACAATAAGAGCCATCACTCGTTATTTTTTTGGCATTTACTCGATGTATACTGAGAGGTAGTCGCTACTTTTTTTTTGGGCGAGATGTTTATAAATGTCTTCTACACATTTTCGTGGGGCATTTGTGTTTATTTTTCGACTGTATTTCATTAATATATTTAATTCTCTTTCCAAAAATCACAGTTGCACAAGGGGCCTACACGGCATGGATAAATGCGAGACAATTAAAAATGTCCCTCTCAGAAAACATTCGGCATCAATTTTTTCAATTTCCAGCGAGATACTCGCCACAAAATAACGAGTGACGGCTCTTATTGTATTTATCCTTTTTGGTGATACCTTGAAATGCGTATAATAGCAAAGAGGAGAAATACAATAAGAACCGTCACTCGTTATTTTTTTGGCATTTACTCGATGTATACTGAGAGGTAGCCGCTACTTTTTTTTTGGGCGAGATGTTTATAAATGTCTTCTACACATTTTCGTGGGGTATTTGTGTTTATTTTTCGACTGTATTTAATTAATTATTTAATTCTCTTTCCAAAAATCACAGTTGCACAAGGGGCCTACACGGCATGGATAAATGCGAGACAATTAAAAATGTCCCTCTCAGAAAACATTCGGCATCAATTTTTTCAATTTCCAGCGAGATACTCGCCACAAAATAACGAGTGACGGCTCTTATTGTATTTATCCTCTTTGATAATAGTACCTAACAGCAGTTAATTGTTTGATTTATTCCTTTCAGGTTGCTGTTTTGTGACATTTTATACCCGGCGCTCTGCTTTAAAAGCTCAGGATGCTCTGCATAATGTAAAAACTTTAAGTGGGGTAAGTGAAATGCATACAAACTAGGGGTGGGACTTTCCGAATAAAAATTATTTCAATAATAAACCCTCCCTTCGCTTTTTCGACTAATACTATTCGAATGCCTTACAACACTTCTCGAATACCTTACCTTATCATTCTAAGACCTTACGTTACTATTCGAATAATCATTTGCAAAAAAAAACAACCTTTAATCCCACGACAATCGCCGAGAATGCAAACACATATGTGTGTACTTACATGTATTTATGTATGTGTAGCTACATATATTTTTGTTTGGAATTGCTTTGTAAATGTTAATTTACGTACCTCAGTTTTATTAACGTTATTAAAATTATGATGGAAGAAGTCTGCAAATGCGTATGGCCAACATCGCGATAAATGAAACCAGAGCAAAATTATTTTATTAATTACGCGGGTTGTTGCTCATGTTCGAGTTGTACATGTTCCATTGTGCTTTGTGATACAATAGGGTGGTTACAAGGTATATGGTGGATTTGAATTTTTGTTCTATCTTTCAGGGCACCCTCCTTAAATATGCTAATAGATCAGAAAATGATTATTGCAGTTTCAGGCCAATACCATAATGTTAAAAGGTGCCTTATTGACGTCAAAGTTAGGAAAAACAGCGATTTTTCAGAAAAAATTTTAGTATTTCTTCAGTAAAAGTGAAACCATTTATGCCAGGAACTTGACTCGTATACCATTGAACATTGTCATTTATTTATTTATTTAAATAGACGTTTGCATGGAAATTAAAAATTAGGGATATCCACTATGTCCTGATCTAATAAATGCTAAATACTGCTAAAAATAACCGTTTTACAAAAATATTATTAAGATCAAAATCAATACAAATAAAATTACCTATCGAAGTTATACTTCTTTGCTTTTCTGATTGCATACAAACATTATTATATTCAATAAAATAACAAAAATACTGGAAAAAACTAGTCAAAAAAGTTCCGTTTGGATTTGAGAAATTGAATAAATAAATAAGAATTTATTTTCTTCCATTAACTTACTCAATTGGCGCTTAACCGTTTAAACGGTTATGGCCGCCCAACAAGACGCGCCAGTCGCTCCTCTCTGCCAATCGTTGCTGATGTTGTTGCCAGTATTGATGCTGGTTCCCAAATAAACGAAGTCTTTTACTATTTCGAAATTAAGCTGGAGTCATTGGTGCCGTATGTCGTATCGCTGTATCCGTATCCCTAACGTAATCAGCTGTTTATCGTTACTACGGTAAACCAAAACCCAATTGGTTGGCTACGATACGGTTACGACCTTAGCGGCACCAATAATCGATTGCACTGATTCTCATAAGGTTGGTCGAATCAGCTGTTAAAAGGTTACCGATACGGTTACCGATAAAGCACCAATGTATCCAGCTTTATGGCTGCCAACAGTAGCGTGGTTGCCAAGGAGCATATGCGATGATTCTTTGCTCGATGACAGCAGGTACTTCGTTTTGTCCTCATTCACCATCAAACCCATCTTTACCGCTTCTTTTTCCAGTTTGGAGTAAGCAGAGCTAACAGCGCGGGTGTTTAGGCCGATGATATCATGTCATCAGCATATGCCAGTAATTGCACGCTTTTATAGTATATTTTTCCAGTGCGGTTAAGTTCTGCATCTAGTATAATTTTCTCCAGCATCAAATTAAAGAAATCGCACGATAGGGGGTCACCCTGTCTGAAACCTCGTTTAGTTTCGAACGGCTCGGAGAGGTCCTTCTCAATTCTGACTGAGCTGATGGTGTTGCTCAACCTCATTTTGCACAGCCGTATAAGTTTTGCGGGGAAACCAAATTCAGATATAGCGGCAAACAGGCAGTTCCTTTTCGTATTGTCGAAGGCGGCTTTAAAATCGACGAAGAGGTGATGTGTGTCAATTCTTTTTTCGCGGGTTTTTCCGAGGATTAGGCGCATTTTTAAAATCTGGTCGATGGTAGATTTACCAGGTCTGAAGCCGTACTGATAAGGTCCAATCAGTTGGTGCAGTTTGCAGTATCCCCCTTCTTGTGGACTGGGCAAAGAACATTTAGATTCCAATGGTCGGGCATGCACTCGTCCGCCCATATTTTGCGAAGAAGCTGATGCATGCGCCTTACCAACTCCTCGCCGCCGTATTTGAATAGCTCCGCAGGCAATCCATCAGCGCCCGCGGCCTTGTTTTTCAATCTGGTTATTGCTATTCTGACTTCGTCAGAATCGGGTGGGGGACATTTATTCCATCATAATCGGTTCTTTCATTAAGTGTAGCATAAATTCGCATGTATTTATTCATTCATTGTAATACTCCTATATTGCTAATATGTAGAAAATGCTCGCAATGAGTTTTGGATTCGAAATCAAAACAAGACAGCCTCACGGTTTCCACATCATGTTTTCATTTGGGACCAAAATTCATCTAGAAAAAGGGCCAAATTTTAAAGAAATATACCAAATTTTTGAATCCTTTAATTGGCGTTGTAAAATCTTTAATTTCAGGTTGTGGTAAATTGTCCCAAACGCTTTCATTTTAGCAAAAAACCTTATACATATAAATACAAATCTGTGCCAATTTGAAAAAAAAAAACTTGCCTTACTTCCAATAAAAATATTCTTTAGTTTAAAATGCTTAGTATTCTAAATTATGTACACTTTTTAGATATGTATATATATTTGGATATAATCATTGTACCTAAAATTACTTAAAATTTGCTTCATATTGATGGTATAATATCGACAGACAAATTTTATCTGATTGAACTCTTTAGCGCAGGCCGGAAATATATATAAACTTTTAATGCAGTAACTGATATTGAATATCAGAGGTGTATAGCAGAAACGCCATTAACTTCCAGACACAAAGACAGAAAATATAGCCGAATCGCTGTGTGGGACATGCGCAAGAAGACACTTTCCACAATAGTTCATTTGTTTTGGGATGTGTAAGAAAAATTTAAATATCGACATCTCAAACGAAAAGTAACACTTTCAAAATTTTTACATAGGATCTCTCTGTAGAAATTTTTTAAGTGTCGCTTTTTTGGCATGTCGATATATTGTTTCACAAAATCTCCAATACCTATCGGAATGCTTGCACTATATAAAATAAATCAGTTTCATGTTTTGATTAAGTTTTCAATTTAAGAATAGCTTCATCAGTGGCAAACTCCGTAAAATTTCTTTGAGATGAACGTGCATATGTATAAACTTTTTTTAAGCTCAAGAAGTGACGAAAATCTATCACGAAAAGTGTTTGATAACCATCGAAATGTCTAGCCACCAAAACAAGATTTTCTGATTGGCCGTTTGTTTCATCAACAATTAACGAAAATTGGTTTTCTTCAAGATCTAACACTTATCTAAACTATATGCTAGGTGAATTAACATTGTTCTGCTACATTTTAATGATAGCAGTTTTTTCGTAAAAAAACCATTGAGGTAAATTGAAAATTTTATGATGGTTAATGAAGGTGTGGAAAATTTTGTGTGCAGTGTTGAACATTTTTACCTCAGTGGAAAAGAAAAAAAGCAAAAGTAACAAAATCTTGATTACAGCCTAAAAAGGACCAAAATTGAAAAAAAAGGACCAGCGGACCAAATAGGTTTGGAAAGGACCATTTTTGGTCCAAATGTACCAAAGTGGCAACCGTGGACAGCCTACAAAATTTGTGTGATTGTAGCAGCATAAGTGTGACAAGAAAAAATTTAAATTTAGGTACATTCGATTATTGAATACAAAAACAAAAACATTTAAACAGTAATATGAGCCGTTTATTTTGAAAGTGGCATAAGTCATTTCCAACTCATGGTCTTAAATGCATTGTTATTTTTGAGCGAATGCATATATAGATGGTTCTACAATTATAAAATAATAATAAGAATTGCATCTTTTGGATATTGGACTCTAACAAACTGGAGGTGAGGAGAGATACAAACAAATTATCACTGAACCTAAACGACATGAAATGACTCATGCCACTTTCAAAATAAACGGCTCATATGTCGGCACTCTGATGTTTGTGAGTGTACAAACCACGTAAAGTTAACATTTTTTGTTTACATTTCTCAACTGAAATGAAAAAATTTTATGTATGTTTGTTTAATAGTGTGCTCAGTTTATACTTATATTTAAGAATTCATGAGCTTAACACCGGCTTATAATAATTGAATTTCAATTATTATATTTTCTAAGAGAAACTGAAAAGAAAGAAACATTTACTGGCATATTGCGATGGACCATTTCGAA